>NW_014577326.1:124979-126656 GCF_000485595.1 Priapulus caudatus | reverse complement strand
AAAGCTGGCTACGGGCCTGTTTATATATATACAGAATCTCTTCTATTCTATATATATTGCATGGACGTATGCTATGGTGTCATGTAGTATGTCGAAGACATCCTAATACCATAGCCTAGCCATATACTAATAATATAATCATTAAGAATATATTCTTATTGTTATCGTAGATAGGGGGCCTATACGCAAACACATATTTATGCATATGTTTAGATGGATTGTGTAGAGTGATACCATAGATATAGAAGTGTAAAGTATCAGATGTCCAGACATAATTAGGTACACAACATACGCGTAGTGATGAGGCTACAAGGTAGTTCTGCATAATGTTACATCCCCTTTCTTTTAGAAGAAAGATTGTACTTCAATCATGACCTTCGAATTATGCTATCCGAGTAGTAACCAACATGACGTTAATGTTAATGCTGTAATAGTCCTGCTTGGACATTTTCCACGCTAACTGCCAATAGTCACGATTACTTCTACAGTTCAACATGACTGTCACAAAAACTGAACGTTACGTACAGTAGTTAAACCGAATTAACTAACCCAAATATCAAAGTCACACAACACGTATGCACTTGACTATAGCGTTCTCCACTACACAAATGCCTGACTGTATCACATTGTTAACACAAATTATATATCGAGCTTTCTCGGATTTTTGACTATTCTGCCTGAACGGGTATGATAGTTTGGATGGTCACTGGCACTCCCAGCATTTGGAACACGCACTGGTTCACTCTCAATCGTTGCCTTGAATCTGACGCGTTTTGTTGAGGACCTCACATCTATCTCTGGGGGTGGAACCTGGTCATCTTGTCCTGGGGGATATGAGGGGGTCCTCTCTTCCTCACTGGTTTCCCGGATAAACCGACGATTCCTCCTGAGATTGTTGCCGTCAGATGTTTGCACCTCATACGAACGTGGTGACACATGTTTTCCTGTGACGACTGCTGGCTTCCACTTGTGAGTATTCTCGTCCCGTACTCTAACCGATTGACCTGGGGACAGAGGGGCTAGTGTCTGCACAGATTTCTCGTCGTGATACAATTTTGAGTTGCTTGACGCTCAAAAAGTCGACGTGAAACTGCATCCTTGTCAGCTGCTTTGTTGGTAATCTTTACCGGAAGATTACTTCTGAACTTGCGAGAGTTCAGTAGTTCTGATGGTGATGGCAAGTGGCAATACACGGGTGTGGATCTAATAATCAGTATTGCCATGTCCGGATCAGTATGTGCCGCTTTGGCTTTAGCAAGTACACCTTTTATGGTCTGTACGTGCCTCTCGATGAAGCCATTTGACTGTGCATAGTGGGGACTCGATGTCACGTGACTGAAACTCCATTCTTCTGTGAACTGTCTGAACACCTGGCTTGCATATTGTGGGCCGTTGTCACTGATTATAGTCTCTGGAATTCCTTGTTCCGAGAACACTTGCTTAGTGATGTTCACCACTGACTGACTTGTCACACGACCGTGAATTTTCTTGACTATCGGGAACTTTGAATAGTAGTCACAGATAAGAAGGTACTCCTCACCATCCAGATAGAACAGGTCGGTACAGACAGTCTGCCATGGTCCCGTGGGTAGTTCGTGACTTCTGGGAATGCCAACAAATACCACACGACTTTATCATGTTCTCTATGTCTGCATTACAGTTGTTCCAGTAAACACA
>NW_014577326.1:122011-123822 GCF_000485595.1 Priapulus caudatus | reverse complement strand
TGAATACCGTTCTCCTGTGCTACCCTCATGACGTTGCGCAAATTGGCGCCAAGATCAGCTTGGTCTTTCCCGAATACAGCGACGTCATCCGCTATTCCATTCGTGCCCAGACACTGCTCCAATATGTTGTCCATGCGCTCCTGAAATACATCTTGGCTGACATTCAGGCCAAATGGCAACCTCTGGAAGCAAAATCGACCGAATGGGCTGTTAAATGTCGTCAGGCGACTTGATTCGCTGTCAAGTTCTATTGACCAATATCCGTGTCGAGCGTCCAACTTGGAGAAAATGGTTGCTCCCGCGAATTTGTGGGTGATTTCTTCAAGTGTCGGCGTCTTATAGTGCGGGCGTTTTATCGCCTCGTTAAGGTCCTTCGGATCAAGACACACCCTGAGTTTGCCGTTTGACTTCCGACTGTACGCCAGACTACTGACCCAGTCTGTGAGCTCAGTGACCTTAGTGATGACTCCTGACTTCACCATACCGTCAAGTTCCTTCATGAGCTCATCTCGAAGGCGAATCAGACATCGTCGTGGGGCGTGCACCACTGGCGGAACGGACGGGTCTACAGTTATGTGAAATGTTCCCTTGAAGTGACCAATACCCTCAAACCTGTCTGGATACATTCGGACCAAGTCCTCCTTTGCAGTCATGTGAGGATTTTCACTGTTCACGTGTTTGTTGACGGCACAGTTCAATGATACCAGATGTAGGTCACGTGAGGTGGGCAAAGCCATCAGAACCGGCCCTCCCGATTCCGTGACATAGAATTCTGCATCGCACGCCTTGTCCCGATACCTACAAGGTATGGACGTCGACCCATATTGTGCAATACGGGAGCCGTTGTAACCTGTCAACCAAGTATCAGGGTCTGTCCTCGTGGCGCCTTTCTTAGGAAATCCCTCGCCGTCTAGTCGTTCTGAATACATGCGTCTGTATATTCTCAGTGGGAGCAGATTTCCTTGGGCCCCTGTATCAACCTTGACCTTCAGTATAATGTAAACTGTAGCAAATACTTCGTCCCTCCTGTCTCGGGGGTTGTTGGAATGCACGGATTCAAATGAAAAATTCTCAAAACTTTCATTTAGAAAGTTCGTGGCTGCCTGTCTGTCTCTGTTACCATGATGTACCTCGTGAACTTGGTGCCTTCTCCCACGTGAGGCTGACCTGCCTCTGTTATTCCTGCTCTGACCTCTATGTAACTGTGACCTTGACCTTGGGTTTCTGTCCCTAACCCGTGTGGACATGCACATTTTTTTCCAGTGGTTCAATTTACCACACAAGTCACACTCTGTCCCATAGGCTGGACATTTCTCCATGGGTTTCGGCGGGTGTTTTCCCCCACAGTACTCACACATCGGATACGACTGTGGTCAGCTTTTATATGCCTTGTTAACTTGGTGAACCGTGCCTCCGCTGGTGCCACCAGCTAACTGTTTCATCTGAGCATCAGTCGCTTCACGCGTTCTGACAATGTCTAGCGCTTCTTCAAGCGTTAGCTTCCCATCTTTGCATAAGAGAATTTCCTGGACCTTCTTGTGTACAGTACCGATGATTAACTGTTCAATTAATCTCTCGTTCGTTTTCTGATCATCACGGAACTTGCACTTCTTCGCTTGAAGCTTACACCTAGTCATAAACTCATCAAAATTTTGTCTCCCCTTCTGACTGGTGCAGTTTCTGTAACTGATATCTGTGCAGCCGAGAATTTGACTGCCCAGGGCTCAAAGTGTTTCTCAAACTTGTCCCATAATGTGGCTGGTTTATCTGCTTTAATATTCCAGGAGTTGAATATCTGCAATCCCTCCTGA
>NW_014577326.1:83898-121182 GCF_000485595.1 Priapulus caudatus | reverse complement strand
AGGTTGGAAATATTGGAAGTGGACTTCGCAGGTTTTGTTCTTGAACTAGAATTCAACAGAGGCATATTGTACCTATGTATGGTGTCATTGAATGCAGTGATATTGTCATTGATACGCTCCGCAACAAAGTTCTGGTACTGTGCTTTGCCTATGTCTTCTGCGGACCTTATAGTATCTACCACACTATCGGACATTATCTGTTTGGTATCAAGAAAGCCTTCTGCACACGTGGTATTTGTTCATGGTGGCGTTCTGTGTCCTTCTTTTTAATTGAATGTTTGTCATCATACTCCATTAATAGTCTAGCTGTTTCTGGACCTGCCACCATCCACCGTCTCAGTGCTGCTTCATTTTCAGTGATACCTATTACGCCTCCATCTCCCTTCACCATTGCATTCAGCTGTTCATGAACTTGATTATGGGCTAGTTCTGAGAATTTGTGCATGGTTTTCTGTGTCACAAAGTTGCCTTTGAGAAACTCTGCATGTGTGGCAGGGCAGTTAATCTCGAGGGCAAGTTTATCTCTCACATGAACCGTCATCCAGCGAGCATAGTGATAGTGGTCAAGAGCGAACATTCACGGAATAATCTTTCCAAGTGACACAACACATAGGCAACATATTTTTGTTCACGCTGTGATCTAAGGAACGACGTTTTGGCAGGCACGCAGGCGTACCTTTCAAAGTGTAACAGAAATTATGAACAGAAGTATAGATGGCATTATTTTTCATCATGATTTTTCACATATGTGTAACAGAGTTCTTTGACCTAAAAACATTTTATATTGTATTTGTTTAATTTGAAGATGTATGTTAGGATATTGCATGTTTTCCATCAGGTTTCTTGACATAAAAACTGGCATAGATACCTATAGATCCTGGTAATCGTGGCACGTATAGCCATTTTATGGCAAAGAAATGCGTTTGTGGCAGCCATTTTGGATTAAATTTTTTGGGCGGGAAGATGTTATGATAGATCACAATGTGTTCTATACCCGTTCTATGGGGTTCATTGACCTCAAAAACATATGTATAGAGACCAAGATCATGATACTTGGTGCACTTACAGCTGATTTATGGGCAAAACTGTGTTTTGTGGTGGCCATTTTGAATTTTCAACTTTTTGGCAGGAAGATATATCTTATGATATTTGACAAGAGTTTTATTGCATTCTTTGTCTTCAAAAACATAGGTATAGACGCCAAGATCTGGTAATCGGGGCACAAATCAGCTGTAAGAGAACCGTTGAAGTGACATCGTGTTTCCCGCAATTTTTGAAATCAGCATACTCAAAACCCCCCTAGAACAAATTTTCATGCTTCTTTCATGAAGTGCACACTTTAAGTAAAAAATGTCACATATCATGCCACATCATGTCACATCACATGCTTAGCATAAATAAACGTTGTGTACCTAATTATGTCTGGACATCAGATACCTACATGGTGGCAGCGGTAAAGACCATCGCAGTGTTGAAATAACACTCCGGTGAACATCTGTATGACATTGACAGTGTGTTGGCCAGCGCCAGGAGCGAGAATTTCGAATTTGTCTGCACCGACCTCAGTGCCACGATTACGTAGCCATAATTAGGTACACAACATTTATTCGTGCTTAGCATAAACATGGCCGAGCCCAGAGAGGACTGCTTTCAGTAACAGTCTACATACGCGGGTATACGCGTAGTGATGAGGCTACAAGGTAGTTCTGCATAATGTTACAAGAAGAAGATTACATTCATAGTATACAGTATTTCAAACAAGGGTCCATATATAGAGCTAATTTTCAGTTTACTTATTCAATCTCAATTACAGACGAAATAACAAAGCAGCTTTAATTGGGCTACATATAAGATATCAACACGTGACATAACCAATGCGAACCGTGTATGCAACTGTTACAATCACGGGAACATGCTGCAGTGGGGTGGAGGCGTATGCCACAGAAAACATTAATACCTCTTGTTGCATTCCCTCTATGCTCTACTATCAGTTTTGTTACAAAACCTCGTACACAATCTTGGTTGTGCTTAATTTCGGCATTTTAGCGGCCCTTTTACCCGAGAGACGGGGGGCGGCGACTACTCTACTGTTTTATGCACGCGAGTGCACGTGCGTATATATATGTACACACACGCGCACGCACGCACGCATACACACAATTACACACATACATGCGTGTGCGTGTAAACTGCAAATATATAATATACACTGTATGTGCATATTTACAAACATACTTACAAAATTATGCACAGTAACAATTTTATAATACACTGTATTACATGTACAATGTATAATCATGTATAAAATTTAAAGTATAATTAATATAATTTAGAGCTCATTTTTGTTTGAACGGTTTAACAATTATATATATATATAATATAGACTTATTTATATATATAAATTGATTCATAGGGCGAATGAAATATCTTCGTGGAATGAAATTATTTCTCCGTTATCTTTCTACATAGTCTATAGCTATTGCTCAGGAAGCAGAGTAAAATTATTACTATATCAGTGTTACGCACCACAGCATTTATATTTATCATTATAGTTACTAGAGTTACAGACGATGCTGACACGATGCAAACATAATGAAGAAAATTTTGGAATATTTAAAAACCTTTAGTTTTTAAATTTTATATAAACATGCACTGAATAAAACTTTCATATAAAAATATGGATTTTTATTCGATGACAATTAATCTGCTATAATCATATTCCAAGAATAAGACTCTGCTATACCTACACTCACAATAGGTCATCATAGATACGCACCCTATTTGCTAAATCTATCGGAGATTCAGAAAAATAATTTTGTAATTGTCATACTGATCAGAACAAATACCTGTCATCAGCGACAAAGGTGTACATATATATATATATATATATATATATATATATATATATATATATATATCACTTTATACACGTGCTGTGTGTTTGCGTAATCTACACAGAAGACTCGGAATTTGAAGAAATGCTTTCCTCCTCTCCGTACTATTCTATCTTTGCAGTTGAATCGTCTGTCTTGAAAGCGTCGACTGCGTACTTATATCCCGGAAACGCTTGGAAGAATGGGTTACTGGGCGCGCTGTTGCCAAAATATCCTCTGGGTGTGTCGTTAAAATATGGTCCGCGCAAATTCTTTGAGGATGGATCGGATGTTTCAACTGTAACTGTATCTTTTCGATCGGGGGTCGATGCTGCACTGCTTTTCTGTGTGTTGCTTATTAGATGAGTGGGAGAAGGGGGTGGTGCCACACGTGCAGACGGCTCGTCACGTCTGACTGCCGGGTCGTATCGTGGGGGTGCAATATACGGTAGCCGAGGCTGATGTTCAGCTGAAGGATCACTTACTGCAGGAGCAGGGCGCTGGCTGAACGGTCTAACGGATTCATATGGTGACAAAATTGGTGCTATTCCCTCCGGGTTTTGGCTGTACGTGGTGGGCCGTGGAAGAGCCTGTGGTTGGACATTGCTCTCCGCTTCTTCCTCAACAATGAGTTGTGCAGGAGCTCCATATATTTGGCTCGGTGCCTTTGGCGCTGAAACTTCGTATCTTTTTCTAGTAGATAAGTGTGGGTGCTGCTGATATATTTGCCTCGGAGCTGGCCTCTCGTATTTTGCACTGGGAGGTGGTCCTTCCTCGTAAGTTTGCCTCAGAGGCTGAGGTGCTCTTTTGTAGCTTTCCCTTGGAAATGTTGGCACCTCGTAACTTTGACCTGCATTGGAAGGTGGTCTTTCATACGTGGGGCGAGGAGGCGCTTGCTGTTCATAGTCTCGCCTGGAGTTCTCAGCTTGGACAGTGCGAACTGGTGGGCTTTCGTATGCTCGGTCGGATGGTGGTGGTCTTTCATACTGAGCTCCCGGATTCGATGACGCACTATCATAATTTTGTCCAGAATAGGTTTTGCTAGAAAATGTTCGTGGCCTTGCATAGATCTGGTCGATAGATGTATGTGGACCAATGTATACTTGACCAGTGAGTGCAGGTGGACTATCATAGAGTTGACCAGTAGATGTGGGAGAACCTTGATAGTCTTGTTTCGCGTATGCGGGTTGGCGATCATAGCTTTGGCTAGAGGTAGGAGATGGACCTTGATAACTTTGGCTAGAATATGTAGTTGGAACATCCGGGCTTTGGCTTGGGTATTCGGGTACCCTTGCATCTCTGACATTCGGATATGGTGGTGTTTCGTGCTGTTGATTGTATGTTGGCGGCAGCTTCTCGTATTGCACCGGACGTTGTTCAACATATTTCGGAGGCTCTGCATAGATCTGTCTATCAGATGGTGGAGCATCTGGGGGGCGTTCAGATTTTGCAGCTAGTTGCTTTTCGTACTCAGCTGTCAGCTCTCTAAAAAGCGGAGGAAGTTCGTAGCTTTGCTTACTAGTAGGCTGCTGGTGTTCTGGCTGGCGTGGTGGAGGCTGTCTGTACGCTGGTGCAGAGTCTCGCGGGTCCTTTACTGCACGTACGGGAGGAGTGTTACGATTGTACTCGTCTTGAGGTTTCGGTTGACCATATGATTCCTCGCTATTCACATCTGGTTGTTTATATTCCGTGGCCTTTTCCGGCGGATTTAGACCAAACCCTGGAAAGCCTGGGAACTCAAATCCGCTTAAAGATGGATGCTTGAAATCTGGTGGAAGTATTTTTATCGCGGGAAGCGAAAATTCCAGAGGAGATCTGATCGGTTTGTTATGAGTCGGTCGTTGGGTGTAGGACAATGAATCATCGGTGTCAATCCTACCATTGTCTAATCTTAATTTATAGGGCCTTGGTTGACTTGTTGGCGCGGGTGGTGCCTCATATCTAACATTTTGTCTATCAGTAGGTGGTGGTGCCTCATATCTAACATTTTGTCTATCAGCAGGTGGCGGTTCCTCGTATCTAACGTTTTGACTATCAGCAGGTGGCGGTGCCTCATATCTAACATTTTGTCTATCAGCAGGTGGCGGTGCCCCGTATCTAACGTTTTGTCTATCAGCATGTGGCGGTGCCTCGTATCTAACGTTTTGTCTATCAGCATGTGGCGGTGCCTCGTATCTAACGTTTTGTCTATCAGCATGTGGCGGTGCCTCGTATCTAACGTTTTGTCTATCAGCATGTGGCGGTGCCTCGTATCTAACGTTTTGTCTATCAGCATGTGGCGGTGCCTCGTATCGTTGCGTTAGAGGTAGGCCTACTCTTCCTGGTGCCTGTTGCACTTGCTGGCCGTTACCGCCGTACCGCGGTGTCCTCGGTGGAAACGAATATGTTATTTCTTTCGCTGGTAATTGTTGATATCTCACTGGTTCGTTGTATACAATTTTTTCGCGACCTAGTATGCCCTCATTGCCTGGGGCATTTGGGTCTCCAAATGAGAGAAAATCAATTCCCGCAAGCAACGGATGTTCAGTGGTGGCTTGCGGCTGTGATTCCTGTTGTCTTGCGTTGAATTCTTGCCTTGGCGGAGGCCCTGCGTATGCTGGTGGCGCCTCGCGTGGTTGATATCTTTGTGTGGGTCGCTGATATGAATTTTCGTATTCTACTTGCCCGCGGCTGGGTGATGAATATTGGATATATACACCCCGGTTTTCTGATGGTTCGCGTTGTTGTTGAACTGGCCTCGCGTACGTTTCCTGTGGTCGTGTATACCTTGATGTTGCCGGAGGGCGCTCCGCCTGGTACGGAATCTGCTGCTGTTTACTGAACGCGACTGCATCATTATATACGCCCGGCAGCGGCCCTTCGTAGAACGGTGGTATGTTGTAAACGTCCTTATTACGCGATGGCTGAGTGTACGACTGCTCGTTAGATGCTTCGTAAGTAGCGCGAGTGGGAGGTGCAGGAGCAGGGTACAGATCGGGACTGTGCGGGGTCGTCTCCCTCTGCAATACTTGGAACGGCTGCTGTTCGTACTGCCTCGTCCGCGAGCTATCGTACGTCGCAGGTCTAGACGGACGCGACGGCGGCGCCGGATCGCGTCTTATTCCCCGGATGTTGGTAATCGGATTTCGATGCACTGCTGAGCTCGGCCCGTATACGCTATCCCTCCTGCTCGTGTAAGTGCTGACGCTCGGAGCGACCTCTCGCGTGCGTGGCGATACGAGGCCGGTTTCCCTGGAGGCGGAATGAGGTTGGTCCGCATGCCGAGTAGGAACCGGGTATCTGAACAACGAGGGCACTGCTTCTGCGGTCACCTGCGCGAAAAGTAACGTAGATTGTAGATACACGCGTAAGCACGTAATATATGCTGCGCCATGAAAAACTCGGGAATGCGTTTCTTGCCGATTTGTCACAATGTTACAAAATCCCAGTCACTGAATCACGGAATCAACCCCATGTAAAAAGGGGCTATCATATATATCATTCAAAAGTGTGAACATCAATTTGATCCCATTGCTTAACAGTTCTTACCAGTAACCTAGACGTATATGCATCTACGATGAAAGCCATTTCAACCTGATAGTAAATTTGGGAGTATACGAAAAAGGGCAATAGTATACGTATGTTGAGCACGTGCACGTACCTTATGAACATGCAGATCGATCACACTGCATATAGATTTGCAAGAAATTACTCGCGGGGTATACGGTATATACTGTCAGGAATGAACAAACACATTGTTTTTATTCACTACTGATACAATATATAGTATACTACCATACAATATACATATAGTTCTTACCAGGATCAACAGCAGCAGGCCTATAGATGTCACGGCTCTCATTGCGGATTCTTCTCTGCACAGCAGCACAACGCGTTATCCCTGAAACAATATCAATTACGCGTCAACTACGGGCGAAGTGTTTCATGCATCATTCCTGAACCGCCTACGCATAGTGTAAACATCTGTGAAAAGACAGTTAGTAAAGTAAATAGTACACTTATGTGATTTTTTTCCTATCAGGAGCCTTCAAACTTGTGTAGGTAAAATACCTAAAACGATGGTAATAATGTGTTGTTTGGCGAAATTACTCATGGAGTTGTTTGTAAAATTACCGCCTTCGGTTTCACTTAAACTGTTCGTGCCAACCTATTTTCTCGAACAAGCAGAATTACTACCTAATTGGGCGAGTGTGTTCGATTTTTTAGCATGACACAGTTTTATGTTGAAATTTTATCAACACATGCGCTCTGGCTGATTGCCGTAAGACCTAACTGACCTCGTGACATGTGGAGGTCCGAACAGGTATTGTCTATAATTCGAGATGATAAGAAGTGCTTATTTGTCCATGCATGCATGCCTGAACGCAAGCACTTCCACACAACTACTCCATTGTCAGCCGCCGACAGTAGGCCTATGTAGCCTTAGTGTGTGTGTGTAAATACTCGTTCTGTTTGTTGCTGAAAGCGCCGCCCGGGGGAAAAATATCGTTTTCTTCATGTTGCCATACAGAAACGGCCAGAATAAGAGGAAATGAAAAATATATCCCTTCCGTATTAACAGCAATCTTCCTTCACTCCACCCAGCATTTTATATAATAAGATAGGATACGTGCGGTTATTTGCCTATTCTTAGAGCGCTTATATTATCAAGATAAACTTCTGTAGGCACCCTATTCCATGTCGCATCACATGTGGACCGACATGGTCTCGAAAATATTTGCATGTTTAGGAACACTCAATAGTTCACTCTTGCTTTTACATTTTCGTTCAAATCGTGCTTGGATTTGCTTTTTGAAATTGAAAGTTTTAATAAATGCATGTTGCACTATAATTAAGTGCGTGTTCGTTGCTGTGTGCGTCATCAAAGGAGTGAACTCGCACTATGTGTATATTACGTATATATATTCGTAATATTTAGTTATATAGTAACGACGAGAAATATTTCAACTGTTTTATTTCTTGCGTATAGCTTTTTTATATTGCTAAGTTATAACGATGGAATAAATAATAATATTTCAGGGTAAATTTATGGAGTTTATGGCTATATCAACTGACATATATTCGGTATGGTTATACATACATACACTAGATATTACATACACTAGTCGATACATTTAAAATAGAATGATAATTTTATAGCGGATAACAAATAGTATGAAAATTAATTACCAGTATAAAAATAAAACATGTCGACTTGATGAAATTGTATGTAAATACTATATTCATGATATTAAAAGTAATAAAAAACATCGCGAACTAATTCGGGATAAATCGATCTACCTTATGGAGATCTCGTTGCGAGCTGTTCTCGTTGGTTCGCTTACACCGCGCCTGCCTGCGTTGTAAGTTTGCTCGCACAAGTCACAGAAATTCAGGCGCACCTACTACTGCATCCATCCACACGTTCGGCATCAGTTTTGAAATGGTGGCATTTTGTTTATATACATCGCCGCCGTTCCACAAACCTGATTATCCGTGGTAATTGACGACACTTTTGAATCTACACGCGTGTCTCTCTATGGAATTCATTCATTCGGTCTCGATAGGCAGAGAGAGAAGCGCCTGCTGTGTAAACCGTGGAAGAGTAAACTATTCATCACACCACAGCGACCGGAGCGGTCACAGGTCAAGATCTCGCTGTGACGCTGCGTATTGTAGCTATATAGACATCAATTACCTACTTACGTATGATAAGAGCTTATAAGCTGTGGCATGGCGAGGACGCCGGATTTAAGAACCTTTTTTAAAAGCATGGGCAGTTGGGTTGCTGATCGCCAATGTTTGCGGTAGGTTGATATTTGATACCAGGTTACGTGATACGCTACACTATACGATTTGCTTTTCGAATTACCGCGCCGAGAGCACACATCTCTATTATACTTTCAGAAATTGAAATGTCACGAGATTAGTTTTTTATGCGCGTTATTATAGTTCGTATGTCGTTCGAATTATTTGAAGATTCTATCTTCCAGCTATTATACATATAATGTGATTAGTTTCTCTAGTTACGACTTACGACGCTGGATTGGTTCTACCAAACGAGAAACTATAAATGATTTCGTAGGGAATAGTATTGCTGGTAACAGGAGCGTTTAATTGTGAGCAGAAGCTTGATATTGAACCGCGTATTATTACATTTAAAAACCGTTGTAGAGTATTGCTAACAAAGCGCAATTGATAGTAAGAAAAAGTTGGCGAGTCTCACGAATAAATTGAAGTACAAATGTCTACGGCGCACATTATCCTATACAATTTCGATATACAAGTGGATTGTGTATGACCTTTGGTTTTTTAAGTCTGACAATACGAAATGGCCTTCAATATGATAAGTAAATGCTTTGAGCAAATATCTCATTTAACGTAAAACGTTTTCCTTCTCATATCCGCGCAGCATTCTGGTTCTAACAAGCGAGAGTAGCGTGCAATAAAATAAAATTTTTCTAAACAAAATTTAAATCCCACGAATATGACAACGTGTGATATACATAAACAATGATGTACTTGAAGTTATTCGGATGTAAACCAAGATAATTGCAGCTCTGTTTTCGATTCACGCGGCTGCAACCATGCCTGCCAGTATTTTTGTATCGAGGTCACAATTACACGACAGCTGTCGAACATGTATAGTAGCTTCACGGAATAATCACGCGGGAGTCCTTGAGGTGGTTGTTACGCGTATTATATGAAAATTACGTGGAAATTATACGCAATATAACAAATTGACCGATTATCACGACGCTAATAACGGCCGTCATTATATCAATTTTAGCGGGAATTAGATCCAGTTATAATTGTTCATAAACAGCTTGACTAACAACCTAAATCACGACGCACACGCGAACACACATGGTGCAAGTACGACCGTACATGGTTCGGTCATTTCGCCTTCCGATTAACAGCCCGTGATGCGTCGTTCCTAACTCAGCTTTTAACTAAAGCCACGAGGAATCTTACGTGAAATCGTACGATTCACCGTAAGCATTGGTGTCCGTGTGCAGTGTCTGACTGCCAATGAGAGCAGTATTCATGTAAATGGCTTCACACGTACTATTCGTGTCCGGTCATCGTCTCTGAGATTACGAGAAAACTTTAGCTTGAAAGCTGCCAGGTTAAAATCCAGCCTGGAAATTTTATTGATATCTATGCTTCCACACAGCATTTGTATGTATGTATTTCATCGGTGCGTTCTTGATATCCAAGTGTTTTTATTCAACGTATTTACATGTTTCGGTTTCGGGGACATATCAGGCAGCATGTAAGTTTAAAGGACGCGAGTCAGCTTAAAGGGATACTTTCCCCTAGAATTTTAGAGTATATTATGATAGTAAATGCATAAATAATAGCATATACCTACAAATTTCTATCATTACGCATTCACGTTCGTCATAAAATAACATCGAATTTCAAAACCTTCATTTTTTGGGTGCTGACATGACACCAGCAATTGTGCTGCCAACCTAAAAAAAGTTGCACATTTGCACATTTATTTTGCACGTTACAGACCGAGGGCTAATTACAAAAGTGCAATTATATTTCTACCTAAATGCTATTTAACCGAACAATATTTATTTTAGGACAAATTCGTCCATATTATAACTGAAACCAAGTGTCGTTTATAAGATATTGCAATCCTTCTGCTCTTAAATTAATAAATAAGAAACACCCTCGGTCTGTAGCCTGCAGCCGAAAAGTTGCTTTGCACAACTTTTTCTGTGGATGCGCTGCCAGTGGCGACACCGTCGTTGTAAGCAACGGTATAGCTGTTAGTTTTGAAACATTAAAAAAAAAGATTTCTATTGAATATTGAACCATAAAACTTTATGTAGCGTAATTTTAACCTATATTAAACTGAAACTACTGAAAATATCCAATGAACCCTACAGTCATGCTAATTTCACGTATTGCATATTGCAGTATTGGATTTAGCAATATTGCTAATTTCACGTCTTTTTTAATAATACGTTCTAAATTTAGTCAGCCACCTCATATGTCAGCAGATATTTTGTAGGTAATACAATTTCTCTGCAAGTATATCGTAGAACTGTTGATGAGCTCGACCATCACTATAAATTAAAATAGTAATACGATCAGGTTATCTTTCACATTATAATAAAACTGCTCAATTTTTGTTGAGAGTTTACTCAAGTATCATATGAGAACAAACGCTTTCCCTGTAAAAGTAGTTTATTTATAACAATACCATTAACGGCCAAACGTTTTACTGGTATGTAGGTTAATAACATTTAAAGATTTCCTCTCGATAATTACTTTAAATTGAACGTATATTAGATGACCTGTATTTTGTTACTAATCCAAATGCATCAAAGTGTAGCCAGAGCTTGTACATGTACACAGATGTGGGTACTTCGACACGCGCTCTATTTATGGAATTTCACTTTTGAACACAGTTGTATTTACCAATATAATTTACACGTCATTTACAATTGCTAGACAAATCACTGCATGGGTGCACGTGAGTATTTTCACCAAGCTGTATCATTCCTGTTGAGTCAAAAAAACACAAGATTGAGGACATAAAGATATATGCTGACATCCCAACTATTTCAGTGTGATTGATTTATTATGACAGCACATTTTTAATGTTATAATAAGCTGTCTACTTGAGAAAGGATATTACTGTAACGTTCAAATTAATTCTTTATACAGTTCTTACACACTTGAGTGAATTCAAATATTAAGATAAGCACTGTAAGTACTTTTAGTATTACTAAGTTAATTAAGTGCATAGAATTCACATAATTGAAGCACTAGTGACATTGATTATTGCACACATGCACTTAATTATGCCATAACGATTTATCTCCCACTTTTAGCCTTGGAAAATAAATGTATTCAAAAGACTCCAAGATACTTTTGTCAGCAAGAAACAGGAGGTGGCCAATCAACATTCACTGACTGAAAATATGAAAACATTACAAATAGTAAATATCTTAAAATGAACTACAATCGGATGAATAAGTGAAAGGTGATTATTGATGATGTTGTAATCAATAGACTATTCTATACTTCTTATCTAAACCACTCCAATAGTTTTTATTACTAAAATGTCATGTTTAAACATATATGGTTGGTTGAATTCAAACGAGAACAAAAGTGAGATGGCAGATTTAGAACATAAAGTTAGATCAGGAATTTAGTAAATAACACAACCGAAAATAATCTTCTAGCAACTAAACACAATTAACTTGATAAACGGTCCCGCCATTTATTGCAACGTGGGATTTGTAATGTTTTTATGTGCAGTCAGACTCACACTGAAAACTGATTGTGTAAGGCAACTGATCCGTGGCACCAGATATTTCATGCATGAATGCCTCAGAGAACATCTGCGATTTTTTATGTAGGTTAGTGGTTTTTTTTAGCAAGCAAAGCTTAGCTTATTATATAATACACCTTGCATTAGTAAATGTAAGTAAATTATATATCAACTATAATAAAGAGTACATTCAAAAAGAAAATTACACATTCTGTATACATGTTTGATACAAATCTTGGCCTTTGATAGACATGAGTTTAGCAAACAATATAATCAGTATGTGTGCATAACACATGCATATACGTGAAACAGTGTTTGAACATTTTTTAAGTGACAATACTGCCAATTAACTTATTAAACAATAAAACTTAGTTTTAGTTTAAACTTTAGTTTATAAATAAATTATGCAACATGTTGCTAATTTAACAGCTGCATCAAAGACCAGGATTGGAGTCACTATGATATATGCAATAGTAATACAATAAACTATAATACATGATATGATATGATATAATATAATATATAATATAATATAAACTGATATAAGCAGTTTATCATGAAAAAGTGAATGCAAATAAGTTAAGTGTTGTCTTAATTTTTACCTCAACGCACAACTTAGTATAATAATAGGTCGAGGGTTTATAATGGTGCCTGTTTAGATATAATGAAACTATGTGAGTGCATGCTGTGATTAGTGAATAAGTATAATACAAGTGAGAAAATTACTGTCTTCTCAAATCACATGCAGCTACGTTTTTACTCACAAGGACATCTAGCTCAAGTATGTCTGTCTCTACATTCAGCAGCATTGTCAAGTTAGGAACAGTTCGGCCGAAATCTCCGTGAATGAACTCCTTAACGTAACTGAATGCATGATCAAGGACTGCTAGCCACACACAGTATGCATTCATGACGTACAGTATGTCTTAAACAGAGAGGTCTCTCAAACAGATTAAATTGCACAAATTCGGAGCGATAGCAAAAATTAACTGTACATTCCCCGTAGCCAACAAGTGTACACCACATCAATATACAATAGGCTACACTGTTTTCTGAACTAACCTTACCATTATCGCAAAACCACAGCAACCTAACTTAACTGATTTTCATTTCAGAATTGTGAACAAAAAGACACTGAAGAAGGATACGTTCCAGCATTGGTTTCCAATTCCAAATTAAAATGGTGCTTGTCTATGAGCGTCGACTTCATTTCCAGAACCAATCTCTTTCTTGTGTGTAATGGTCGCCTGTCATGAACACGTGCAGAAATACATCAATTGCTGGTTTGAATTTTGCTACTGTAAAAGTACGATAACACGCATGTGCAGTTATGCAATCGTGATAATGGTAAAACATGACACAATATATTGAGAAATATATACAGCATACTTATGCCATAATTATGCACAACATGCGAGTATAATTACATTAGACAAGCTTACAAAATATACATTACAGTACCTGTGTAATACCCTAATTGGAGTTTTTTGCTCTATCTCTAGATTCTGGAAAAAATATATTAGTGCATAAAACCACGAATGTCATCATTGCATGGAGAAGACATCTACCACGGACTGGTTGCACAGAACATTGACGTACAGTATGTACGTCAAGTTCATGTTCAATGTTCAAGTTCATGTTCATTCTCAAGTTCATGTTAACTGGTTGCACTAAATCAAACTTGTGCACAACTTAATTTATAGTAAACGCAAGGTCTTTAGGAGAGCACTGTTGTCTGTAGACTCAAAAAGTGATGAGTCTATGTTCAATGTTCAATGTTCAATGTTCAATGTTCAATGTTTCATGTTCAAGTTCAAAGTTCAATGTTCAAGTTCATGTTCATTCTCAAGTTCATGTTAACTGGTTGCACTAAATCAAACTTGTGCACAACTTAATTTATAGTAAATGCAAGGTCTTTAGGGGAACACTGTTGTCTGTAGACTCAAAAAGTGATGAGTCTATGTTCAATGTTCAATGTTTCATGTTCAATGTTCATTCTCAAGTTCATGTTAACTGGTTGCACTAAATCAAACTTGTGCACAACTTAATTTATAGTAAATGCAAGGTCTTTAGGGAAACACTGTTGTCTGTAGACTCAAAAAGTGATGAGTCTCAGAATTGCCTTGTTTCTCAAAAAATACATCATACATCCCAAATTCTCTTCTTACCATTTTGGCATCAAGCTGCTGCAACATGTCAGCAGTAAGATAGGATGAGGACCAGCACAGAGCAAAGTATCGCTTCGTCTTGTTTTCCTCTCCATCCTTTAGCAGTCTCGTCTTCTCCCTACAATAACATTGCAGAGCTAATGACCCATCCATAAATTATGTGTGATATTTGGCCATGGTGTGTCAGGTAAAGATCACAGCATCATAGAAGACTTGTGTGTTGAATGATTATGAATCAATAGTTTAACTGGATATTTATATATATCTTTTCTTCAGTTAGCATGACTTACTACATCAGGTACAGACGTGCAAGTGACGCACATAAATAATGAATTGCTTACTTTTCTACAACTTGTAAATCATTAACCTTCACATCTTTAGTCGAGGAATTAATTTCCTGAAAGAGACAAGAAAATATTGCTACACCTTTACTGACCACATTACAAGCAATTAAACACAGGTTTACATAATTTACTAATCAATCAGTGAATGTAAATATTACTAATAGCTTAGTTAATGGTTTAATAAGCTGATATACAGTGACTTCATTAAATGATTTGTTTCCATCGTGTACAGAGCTATATACTTTGGTATGCTCAAATCTGACAGAGCATGAAAACCATACGTGTCAACATCACCCTAATTCGTGGCTACTATAATATTATCTGTGATCAGGTCAGTATATCACACAGCACTTACCTGCTGTAGTTTTGCCACTGCTTCGAGACCAAGTTTATGCCTTCTTGGATTGATGAACTCGATGACAAATGGCCGACCATTCCCGAGCGTTCTCACATCTACGTCTTCTCGTCCTGATGAGGCGAACCTTGTCTCTGAATGCAGTGTAAATAAATCCAAGAACGGTTGGCTTTTAGGGATGTGGTGGCAAATTGCGTAACGCTCCCCACCCTTTCACGTCATGGATATATATATATATATATTGCATAAAACAAAACCACTCGTATATAAATCGCTCATGTGTAACGAAACTATGTTTTTATAAAAGTAGTCATAAATTGATCAGAATTAACTACAAACGATATCTCGTACTGCTCCTAAAAGAACTGCGAATTCCACTGATGAGCAATCAAATCTTTCTAACTAACGTGTGAGTGTAGTTATCACAGTAAGCTCTCTCTTACCGTCGCCCCTTATCATGCAATTCAGTGGCTGAGTAATTATTTCCTCCACAGATGTATTCATCTTCTTCTCACCATCGATGATCCACGGAGTCTGGCACAACATCCTGGAATACTTATTGTATCTTCCTGCAAACACAAACAAAATATGCATGAAATTGGTGCAGGTCGTAATGATAACGAAATTAACATTACAATGGTATTTTATTAAACTATACGTGAAGTGATCTGTAGGTGCATGGTGTCTTGATATGAATAGTCAGAAAATGGTTAGCAATTATCGATGTAATTGAAATAATTATAGTACGTATTTTAACAAGAAAAATATCTGCAAATATTGGCTAACCCTTTAATGTAATTAAAAAATTTAATGAGCAAACCTGCCAAATACAGAGATGTGTAATTGCACTTTATGGTACCGATATCACAGCCTGATGTTGGTTTGGTTGTAGTAGCCTGGAATAATCTGGAAGAACAACGTACTGCCATCAGTATGCATTGCAATTCTTCCACACTGGGTTATTGCTTCCTATCGACATAGACATATATAGATACACACAGACCTAATATAATGAAAGTGTCAATGACACTATAGCTCACCTTGGGTGTGATAGAAGAGGGAGATGATATTTAAAATTTGGTATGTGTTTCATTTATGACGGACCAAAATGTGATCAAAAGTCCTTATTCCCTGTTTTATACTAATAGAAATTTTACTGTTTTGTTTCAGGGTTAGTTTTGATGTGAAAATAAATGTTTCAGATCTGAAAGTCTGAAATCTGGGCGAGAGATGGCGCTAAGCCTAAATGATCGCCATTTTGGTTTTCGATTATCGCGCAAATAAAAGTAATAAAATATTCCAGTCAAATTTACTGTAACAAAGAATCTAAAACACAGTATTACACGTAGGTATGATATGTAGGTAGGTAGGTAAATTTAACAAAATCGTATAAATCTAGATGGCCATTTCCATTATTGCCAAAAAGTGGGCGTGGCTCAAAAGTAGGTCGACTGGCGTGCTCCAAAATAGGACGTTCACTCTCTCCCATAGGAGTAACAACTGTATGCAATTTTAAACATGTGGGTCAAACGGTTCTTGAGTTATCGTTGACCGTAGGCAGACACTGAAATGCATAGTGAAATTGCCAAAATCTACATAATTTGCATAATTTAAAAAAAATATCAAAACCCCTGTGATATGTTTTGGGGGCCAGTCGTTATTCATTCACATACCAAAAATGAGCAAAATCTGTTGAACATGAACTGAGTTATGGCCATTTCCATTTTGGCCAAAAGGTGGGCGTGGCTAGAAAGTAGGTCAACTGGCGTGCCCTAAAATAGGACGTTCACATCTCTCCCATAGGAGTAACAACTGTATGCAATTTGAAACATGTGGGTCAAGCGGTTCTCAAGTTATCGTTGACCGTAGCCAAATGTTGACGGACGGACGGACGACGCCCCATGCCAATAGCTCATCTTGACGATGTCAAGGTGAGCTAAAAATTATGAGTTAGTTTGGCACTTACTCTGAAAACCTTGCATCTGGTAAATTTATCAGCAGCTTCCTTAGCTCTTGTGGGCCCATTTTGATGGGAGGAGCTACCCCTTTGCCATCAATGGACAATTGATCTGGCACCTCTACTCCATCTTTTTCTAGCCTCAGAGTTTCTCTCTGTTGTTTCTACAGCCAAAGTAATTGCATTAATTTCAGATGCTACAGTTGTGATATAGAGCTCTCACCCTCAATGCAAATAACACAAGTACCAACTAACATTATTATGAGTTAAAATTAAATTATATCGGATGATCACACCCATAAATGTTTACACAGATGCTTAATTAATTAAATAATTTGATTAATTAATTAATTAAGCAATGTTTGACAAAAACTTCTAAATTACATCTCCAGTAGACAGTTATACTAACCACATGCTCTCTCTTTAATGCAGTGCGAGATCTATGCTTTTTAGGTGCATCCTTCACTTCTGAGCTAGAAAGATTACAAACATGTAATGTAAGTTAAAGTGCATAATATTTATTTAAATTAAGAATTACAACCCACTTTATACAAAATATAGCTGTCATTGATCAATTTTGGTAGAAGTGGGTGACAGGAGTCACTAAAACTGTAAAACAAATGTTTATATAACAAATTATAAACAAATAAAAAACAATTTATTTTTATTCGCCCTTGATATGGACTGATGAAAATGTGAAAAATGAAATATCCTTTCATTTCCACTAACTTCAGATGAGACATCTAAAGGAAAATACAAACAAACAACAATTTATACTAACATTACTTGAGACAGGACTTGCTTGTCTTGTGTTAGGACATGCATGATCTCAATTTCAAATGGACTCTGAAATGTGAAAGTAAAAATCATTCTTGCTATTGTTAATCTATGGATGGCTCATTTTACGATTTATTATGCCCCTAACAATTAAACAGAGTTGCTATAATCACACAAACGTTCACATTTTCATGCAACTGGACCAATTTTTATTGCATCAAGTATTTCTGTAATATAATTCTTAAATATAATATATGATATAATATATTTTAATCATGAATTAATATTAATCTAAAGAAAATGCAACGAAAAGTACACTAACATACTTTTACTTACACCTCAGCTGTCATACAAAATAATATTAATGTGTTAACTTACAAAGGCTTTAAAAGGAGCACGCAACTGACATTCTATCGCAGGCCCTGAGAGACGCTTCCACACCTCTTTCACCGATACTATCTTGCTTCCCTGTTGTGACATGTATTCGCCCCTAAGACAAAACGTAATTTATTTTAACACAATCCACCCATCTTGATATAATCCAAAGTATAAACACTACATGTTGTTACTGCATATTATAGCTTTGCACTTCATGTGAAAGGATCTTCACAAAATACACACAGAGTATAGTATTTATTATAATAATAATATCAAGGACTTACTCCAGAGCACAATAATAATAGCACTGGACGGAACAAAGCCGACAAGAGAACTAATCAGATCGAGCGAAAAAAAAAAAAAAAAAGAACACAAAACAGAACACCTACAAAAAAAAAACTACAGCCACCGCCGGCACTGCCTAAATATCAAGCTGCCGCTCTGGTGTATACACAAGAAGTGTCCAGATTGCATCTCAGAGCTTCTACAATTCCAATATTTTCCGGGGGGGGGGTGCCCCCGGACCCGCCTACCACGCAAACCGCCTTCCGCGATTTGCAACTAGGACCGTAAAGGCAGCACCCCCATGCTATAATGAAAAAGCTTGCAGAACCCTATATATATATATATATATATATTATGTACTTGGACACATAATAAAATGAGTCTAAGGACATGTATTATAAATGAAATCTCATGGTATTCATATCTTGGAGAGACATACTGTACACATATGTATCTATCTAAACTTACCTTATATTAGGGTGCAATTTTGCCAACTCAACAAATACAGCATGCTGCAAAAATACAGAACAACATTATAATATTCATAGTTATCAACAACCAAACATCGTACATAGAAATATCACAAATGATTGCTGCTACTACCAGTTTATAACAATCCCATTATATAAGCAGTGTTTCCCCTGCATTGACACGAGCGAGGCGGCCCGCCTTGCATAAAAAATTCTCAGCTGCCACACAGAAATTTGTCCAAAACACCGTCTCGCTGACAAAACTTTTAACAACTTGAAAAAGAGATTCAAGAGTCTCATACAATGTGTCCAGAATAGCTTAGAATGCACCAAATTGCATCATTTTTTCAAAAATTCACCCCCTTAGCTGGCCAAGCACATGCACTGCTCACTTTGCTCGGACATCTAAACACGCAAACACGCCACACACAAATTTACCGCCTCACAGACCTTTCAGGCCAAGGGAAACACTGGTATAAGATTTATCAAATGCTATTCACAAACACAATCTTACCTCACGCAGCACTACAGAAAGTGGAAGGTAGATGCTGCAACGGAATGAGTCATACTCAAATTGTTCTTTCTCTACCTTCTGTCTGATCTGAAAAATGGGGTATTTATAAGTGAGATGATTTAACATACGTAAAAATATATAATATCAGACAGAGATAGAAGTAAAGATGCAGGCATATGCAATTGCTTGAGCACTGGCTAGCTTTAGATTGAGTAGTCACTATGCCAAATGTGTTTTCCATTCACGACGGCTTTGTAAATCAATCTGCAGGAACGTGAAATATAATGAGCTCAATAGTAATATAATACACTTAACTACACATAACATTAAAGTATTTACAGATTATTTGTTGTTGATCACATGATATAACTATATTCAGCTGTTAAAACATTTTCTGAACATAAAATTCACCAAAATAACTAAAAGCATCAATAGCTCATTACCTGATCAATGCATCTTTTGTTATGATAATCCTGGAGCAAACCTATGCATGTGACACAGATCTCTGGGTGAGCTAAAGGTTCTTCACTAGCAGCATACTAGAAAGACACATATATGTTTAAGAAAATGTGTTCACTACTTAACTGAATTACCTGAAATACACTAGATTCACAATTTCTTTATTAGTTGTAGCTATTGTTCTGCATAAATTATATATCACAATATCAATTACCTGCTCCGTGTGTGAGAGTTCACTATTGCACGGATCTTCAATTTGTGATGTGCAGCCCTCAATAACATTTAAAAGCAGCTGTTCTGACTTTAGGTTATCAACAATAGCATCTACAACCTGAAAAATGCATAATTGTTACATTACTACCCTTACAAGTTTTAAATGTGCAGAAACTACTAAATTACAGATATGTTGGTGGAAAAATAATTCACAATTTTTAAATGTATGTTTATATTTTGCCAATATGGGCAATATATACAGGATAATGTATTATAAAAAAGATATCAGCTATAATAGGAATTTCTCATATAGAACCTCAGTTGGTTTGCAGATGATGTCAATATTGGCTCCAAGTAAGCGAAGTACACAGCGTGAGCAACACCCAACCTGACAGAGGGTTTCGAGTACACTGTGCCAAGGTATTGTCTTATCCACCTTTCCAGAAAAAAGTTGCATCTGAAATTGGAAGACAGCTCCAAAAACTTGATACATGCAACAAATTAGAGTGACTGACAAGGTAAAGTCAGTCGGATAAATAATTCAACGTCTGATAAACAGGAAGATAAACCACTTAATAATTATCACTTTATGTTTGAACAGAAATGCTTTAGGCTTAGGCACCACTAGTGGAGGGTTTCTTCTGAGGGGAAATTAGACAAAGGAGGTAATGGCCAGTTTGGAAAAACGTGCATGATGGATTCGAAGGCGTGCCATAGGCACGCATGAGGACGCGGGGGGAGGGGGGCTCAGGCATGGCAATCTAAATATGCCATTAGCATGTAGTGATCTATTTATTTTTGGGTTGACACTATTTTGACAACGGCGGGTAAATACAGGAACATTTTCACAACGGCAATGTTAAATTTGACAATGGCAGTGCGCCACTGTGCCTCTTATAAAGTTATGTATAAGGAACCCTGTAGTGTAACGTCACCAGACTGCTATCACGCTACACAATGTGGTCCAACAGATGGCCAGTCACTACAGATTGTGGGCAAGACAGAAATGCTCAGTCACCACAGGCTGTTTCTGCATCACGTTTCTGTCGCAGGGAATATATACGAATTAATTACTAGTAATAGTATATACTGACTCAAAACCTAGTAGTACCAGGGCTCGAATTAACCGACGGCACCGACGGCAATTGCCGTCGGTGCTCCTATCAGTCGCCGTACTGCCCTTGAAAATCCAACCCGACCGACGGCAGTCACCTGCCTTGCCCTTTACTGTAATTGCCGTCGGTGCTTCTGGCTAGACTGGTTCGCGGCCGCACTGTTTGTCGCAGAGCGTGTACATTGTCTAGCAGAGCGTGTGGCCGGATACCAGTCTACCTTTCGGCAAAAACAATAATATATAACGTGGCTTGCTGCCAACCGCTGCCAGTAGACGATCGATAAATCGTGCGCCTGTGTA
The DNA here is from genome assembly GCF_000485595.1 of Priapulus caudatus. NCBI lineage: Eukaryota > Metazoa > Priapulida > Priapulimorpha > Priapulimorphida > Priapulidae > Priapulus > Priapulus caudatus. The sequence goes on along the minus strand of NW_014577326.1, from coordinate 99,698 downwards.
TGCCCGTGGTAAAACACGAATATTTAAATGCTGCACGTGGACTCGGCCCGCGCGCGATTTAAAGCGCAGGAAACAACGCTCGCGCAAGAATGGTCAGCTGTGATCTGTACGGTGTGTAGCTTGTGTAGAATTCATACGATGACAGAAAGTTTTTCATAACAATGGTCTGGGTCTGGCCTAGTGAAAGTTAGGTCAGGGCTAGTGGTTTTCCTCAGTTACTAGCCCAATGGTCTAGTGAAATAAAAAGTTAATGTTGAACCCTGTTACTGTACTTCCATTAGCAGAGGGGGGTACAGGGGTCGGTGTTACGGTGTAAGCTTACATGGGGCGGAAGACGATGTACATGAGGGTGGGAGACAGTCTGTACATACACGGTAAAAAACTAAAGTGCCTTGGTGCTCTTCTCAAATTGTGAGAGTTGCCTTGATGCCTTTTAAAATTGCCTCGGTGCCCATCCATTTTAGAGAAAATTCAAGGCAATTTCTCACATGCCCCCAAAAAATTGCCTTGCCCCTCTTGTCGCTTAATTCGAGGCCTGAGTAGTACTGATACTAGTAGTATTCTTAGCCTAGCAATACCGTTTCTTGGAGCTACTAGCACTAGTAGTATTACTACTATAGTACTAGTACTAGTACTAGTACTAGTACTATAGTAGTAATAGTACTAGTACTAGTAGCTCCAAGAAACGGTATTGCTAGGGTTAGAATACCGTTTCAAACATTGGCTGCAGCTAAACACGTAGTTGTCTTATTTGCCAAGTATCGCCACAGAACACTTTACATGTGATAAACCAAATGAATCAGTATACAAATGCAAAAATTTATGAATTTGCCACCATGTTTGCTATCATTCCGGACTGTGACTAAAATCCGCAATGGATCGAACAAGGGAATTAAACGATCTGCGGTTCCTCATGTTAAACCACCCCTACATCCGAGAACTGTCATCTAAGGTTTTTACAAATGGCCAGACATTTGTGAACATCGTTTCACTTGCTTTGGTGTGTAATTGCCGTGAGAGCCATCGTGCAGCTATTGTACTATTTCTGTAGTATTTTCTAGCGAGTCTTTTCCGTGTCTCTCTTTCAGCCAACTACAAGGAATTGTGGGCAAGAAATCGAAACGGTATTCTAACCCTAGCAATACCGTTTCTTGGAGCTAGAATGCGCAGTGTAAACATGACGGGTAAAGCTGATTGGAAAGTTAATATGCTGTGAGAATTAGCAGATTATACCATGAATTAAGAGATACATTCTAGTTTAGAAGCAGGACAACTGTGAGTTAATGTTCATAATAGAATCATATTTCAAACAAGGCAAGTCAATGAGTTATTCATCTAGATCTGCAGAGGTGATAGGTTTTTTGTATGGAAAGGTGTCAGGCTGTATAGACAATCCGTCGCACAGCCTGGTCGGGCTATAATACTAGTACTAGTAGTAGTACGAGTACAATGACTCAAATGAGTACAGGCCCTGTCATAATATCTAACTAACAGATAGACAACTCAGTAATCATTATGACAGGCCCCTACGGCTACGACGTCGACGGAGACCGATCATGCCTGATCGAAATGAGATTGTTATAACGACCTACTAACGTCCAATATAGTAAGAATTAATTTACAACACGTAGATTGCATTTTAGCGCCCCACAATGGATATATGCACAAATATCAGTAACTTCCCTGACCATTACCTTGTTGTTTAACAACAATGCCATGTTTTGCGTTAAAGGCGCCGCCATGTTGACATCTAACCAGATAAGTTGCACATTTTTATAAATTATATAATTCTAGTAGCTTAAACATGTATTTATGGTATTATTATAAATAGATTTTTAAATTTTAAAACATTAATCATTTGTTTTAGTAAGACTGTTAGCTGTATATTAAAATTATTTAATCTCAAGATTATGTGACTTAGTGAAGCATCTCCAAAGAGGTTATAATTAGGAATATTGAGTGTTACGAGAAAATTGTGTTGTTATTATTATTATTTTAGCCCTACTGAAATAGAGCGCGAAATGACAACCAGAGAAGAGCGATTTCGAGATTACTTTTCCTCAATAAATCCCATTGCCAGAAAAATCATCAATGACCAGGAACAGGTGTGTTGATTGTTGTGTTAGTGTTACTGTGAAACTGTAGACGCCCAACCCAAAAATGTACTGTACACGAAGTTCAAGTTGTATTCAATATTGGTACTACTAGTACTACTATGTTTGCATATTCATGATATTGTATTATATATACAGACTACAGTGTTTCCCCTGCATTGACACGAGCGAGGCGGCCGCCTCGCTCAAATCTCACTCGCCACGCAGAAATTTATCAAAAAACACCGCCTCGCTGACGAAAATTACTGTTCTTCCATCAATAAACTACACTTTATTGACAGCGTTCGAATTAGTGCCGACCCGGAGGCCCGAGGCCACCAAGTTTTTGCTTCGGCCGCCATCTCTACGAAACGGCAGGTCCTCCTGACCGCACTTTTTCCCCTCATATTACGCTGAAATACTACGGTTATGAATATCGCAACGGCAGTTTAGACAGACTTGTAAACGGGAGCGCATTTTAATACGCTCCGTTCCTGAACGTAGACAGGATATCCAAAACATCTAGAGCCGAGGGCGTGAACTCCCTCAACGCATGATTCGCCACACGAACAAAACCTTGTGACAGTCTTAGAAATCGATTGCGAAGCCCAGTGTAGCCCAGTGTTTTTATGACCGCCTGACAATAAGTTCATATGTCGCAGGGGTTATCGTGGGGAGTGAGGGCACGACCAGTGACACCTGACATGCACGTAATCAAAGCTGTTAACTGAATTCGGCACTTTTCTTTACGTAGAAAGTCGACTATTTTTATTCAGTTAGATATCTAGAAGCATTGTAAACTGTAAGTACTTCAAGATTCTAGGCACTTGTAACTTTGCGGATATGCGGCAGCATTGATCTATGCATGGGGTACCCAGGACTGGGGAGGAGAAAAACGAAAGTAAAACCTTTCCCAGAAGCTTGTTTGTTCCTCTTGACAGCTTGAAAAACGGATTCAAGAGTGTCATATAATGTGTTCAGAATAGCTTAGAATGCACCTTTTTTTTAATTTCCAGGGGAGCATGCCCCCCCCCCTAGCATGGCTATCACCTTCGGTGCTCGCATTGCTTGCTTCTCGGATTGCGAAACCACCAAACAAATTTTTACCGCCTCACTGACCTGTTTGGCCAGGGGAAACGCTGATATATATATATATATCAGGAGTTAATAATGACAAAGGAGTTTGACTCGTATTTGGTACTGATTTCACTACATTTTTGTCGTACGAGTTCGATGTGAATAAAAATACAAATGTATACAAACATGAGCTTCTTTTGTTCACTGGTCCTTATTCTATCTTCCGGTAGTATTACAAACCGCGTAGCTTCCTTCGTTTTGACATAAATCATACTTTTGCACGACATGGTTTTCACGTTATTTACCGTCCTTTGGCGAGGCCAAGCTGTAAATTCGCATACACAGCAACTCGAAGGAGGCACGGCAGGGAATTTAGGCCGTATAGTCTAGCAGAGTGCAGAAAATGCGCTTAGAAATTATGTTTCGTTGTGCCCATGCTAGGTTTAAAAATTAAAACTATTTTACATTTAAACTATAGTTAGAATGCCTTGTTTTTATGGTTGAATCCAGCAGTTTTTTTTTAAATAAACGCTGCGCTGGTAAAATATCTGAACTACTTCACCCGTGGAGGAATGGTGTGTATGAATCGTTATGAGTAAACCGACGCTCCAGCCGATTGTAGCTTTTCGCACATGTGTTTTGCATAGCAACCGTTAGCTCTAGTAACTATAGCCCGCGTACAGTTGCCGCTGGCGCTGCCTGAGGCGATCCCTGCCGCGTCTCCTTCCAGTTGCTGTGTATGCGAATTTACCGCTTAGGCTCGCCAGAGGATGAAAAATAACATGAAAACCATGTTGTGCAAAAGTATGATTTATGTCAACACGAAGGAAGCTACGCGTTTTAAAAATTAAAACTATTTTACATTTAAACTATAGTTAGAATGCCTTGTTTTTGTGGTTGAATCCAGCAGTTTTTTTTAAAATAAACGCTGCGCTGGTAAAATATCTGAACTACTTCACCCGTGGAGGAATGGTGTGTATGAATCGTTATGAGTAAACCGACGCTCCAGCCGATTGTAGCTTTTCGCACAATGATTTTAGATAGAATAAGGACCAGTGAACAAAAGAAGCTCATGTTTGTATACATTTGTATTTTTATTCACATCGAACTCGTACGACAAAAATGTAGTGAAATCGGTACCAAATTCGAGTCAAATTTTTGTCATTATTAACTCCTGATATATATATATATATATATATATATATATATATATATATATATATATAATATATATATATATATATAGAGAGAGAGAGAGAGAGAGAGAGATTAAAGGGATACATTTCTCTAGGTTCTTCAGATATTTTCAGCTAAGATAGGATAAAATTACGCTTCGTAAAATGTTTTATGGTTCAATATTTATTAGAAATATTTTCAAGTTTTAAAACTGAAAATAAGCACATGCGTTATTGTGAATATCTTTAATTTTGAAGTTCAGACTGCAGACGCCCTCATTTTCCTGAGGACTCCCTCTTTTTTGAGGGAAGGGACTCCCGTTGGACTCCCTTGTTCAAAAGTTCATTTCTACCCCTGCTGAGTGTTCCTACAATTTACAGAATATTATTATACTGAATACAATTCAGTGTCATATGTGTAAGTATTGGTGTGTTGATAAGTTTTGGTTTGAATTTTGGAAAATGTAAAACACAAGTATTGTATATTATCAGGCATGAGACATTTCCGCAGTTCGGCGGATTTCAGGCCATTTTAGAACTCCAGAGACCATTTCTGAGATCAGTGTAAATTCTAGGATATTTTTTTTTGGGGTGGGGGGGGTAAGAATACCTCCGTGGTCTCTGACGATCGCGTACATGTGAACACACTGTGACTCGGTAACTAACCGGAGCGCTTCTACTCGTATTATTGTCTTAATGTATGCTTGCTAACATAATGATAAAAGCAGGGTACTGCCAAACTTGAGTTGGCATTCAAGAAACGTGCGTGAGATGTTCGGACGCACAGGTTAGCACAGGTTCCTGAATCCAGTAGCAGCGTTGGCATACCAAAAATCGATAAGAAGTGGGTGGAGCTTACTTTTGGCCAGTGGTAGTGACCCATACATTGTGTTGGCCAGGGTTTATTTACGTGCACGTGTCGTGCAGCACGCTCACTGTTCACGTGCGCTAGGTTGTGGAGTAATTCGCACATCCCCGCGCATTTCACGTTTGGATGTAAACAATAAAGTATCACTGGTAGTTAACAAACGATCACTTCAGTATACTGTTTTAAAATAATATTAAGAAGATTTAGGTAATATATCATGTTGAATTATACAGTAAATAATAATAATGGTCTCAAGTACACACATAAGTCACTGTAGCTGCAAAGCACGTCGTATTACTTACTAGTCATGCAAACAGCAGTACAGCCTTGTCACACTACACAGGTTTAACCGTGTCATATTGTTTTTAACGTTTGGAAAAACTATATACATTTTATACGGGGTGTAGCTAAATAAAAGCTTCCCTACGTAAGAGCTTGTATGTCTACAAAATACATTTACTTTGGACACACTCAACACAGACGGTATTCCCCAGTGCCCATCAAAATTTTACAGTAGGTAAATTTTACATAATTTTTTCCTTTTCCACCAAAAAGTGTTGCTAGTTGTAAGCTATTGGAGTACCCTGAAATGGCTCTAGTTTGCATCTCACGGCTTATAATTTTCAAAAATTATCTGGGGGGGCATGCCCCCACACCCTCCCCTTCCTCCCTTTTCAGCATTTGTCTGTCTCATGCCTGTATTATATGAATATGAAACATGTTTGTTTAAGGTGAAATCAAAGTATGGAGATGCTTGGCAAACACTCAGCATTCATGAGCAAGATGAGATCATCAATAACAACTTGATCAATGCTCACGGCAAGCAGTGTGGAGATGACGGTTCGCCTACGACACCGTATCCACCGTCCTTTCCAAAGCTGGTGCTGTCGACTGGAAACAGGGTTGTCGTTGATGTCGCAGACTGTGCCGAGGATTCAAACAGCAAGGCAACGGTACTTAACTTAGAAATCCTTGTATTAGGTTATTTATCGTTATTGATTTTGTGAAGACAAGTAGCTTCATGTGAAATGCAAGGTTTTTATACAAGAGTTTGAGTTTGCATACTGTTGATTAGTTAAAACTATTTAGTTTTGAGTGATCATTTTCGGTGTATTCGTGAATACGGCTTTTGTTTGAAAAGAGTTTCGTCTTTTATCAACTTGTTGGCGTATAGAAACGCAGAGCAATTGACTGTGCTACAACTGAGTGCAAGCAGCCATTTAATGCATGAATTATATGTATTATAGCTGTTCACTACTTAGTATCACTAGGCCTTGGTGTACATTAATGTTACTTCTGTGGTTGTGTGGTTAATGTGGTTGGAAAATGTTTAATTTCTATATATTTTCCCAACAGGGATTAACATGGAGAGATGAACATTCTACTCCTTTCTCTTGGGAAACTATGGTAGGCATGTTGCGCAACAGTAAAACCCATATTTCATCATAAAATGACATTTACAGTCGCACTTGTAATGTTAAAATTTGCATCTTATCATTTGCTAATTTTGCATGTAGTATGTAACCCACCACAAAGAGGTTAATGATTGGTTTAATACAATTATTTAACTTTTGATTTTCATGTATGCAGTAGATCCTACTATACGGTACAGCTCCTGTATTACACATATCAGACCCCTAAATACTGCAGAAGTATTTGTTTAGTGCTCAGCAAATGTCTGTCTGTGTATGCAGAGCCAAATGAACCTACGTGTGGCCGGGGAGTCAGATTCTGGTTACAAGCAACCGGCCAACCGGTCAGAAATTCTGGACATGGATCTTGACTCCTGGCATTTAGAAGACACGGTATATCAGCAATTGTTAACATATATCTCATGTGATTCCTAAATCAAAGTCATTGTTTCTAGATGTAACTATCAATGTCTTAGTGGATTCAGTTATATAATATTAGAAGTTGATTATACGACTGTGTTATTATCTTGCTCTTGTTAATATTCTGGATTGGTAACAGCTAGTGCAGAGTTATCACAGATGGTCTGATATGCTGAACAAAACAGAAACACTGTAGTTGTTTCTCGAACCATCGTTTCATTACAGTTCGCCAATTTTTCACTCTGTTCTGTTTGTTATGACCCTTCCTCATACAGGTGCTTGCTAAGAAGGATAATCCTGGAAAGCTGGCTGTGAGTGAAGACCTACTAGGACAAATTTCAATGAGTTTCTCCAAGCCACCTCCGAATTTAGCAGAGGAGACAGATGCAGGTGGTTACCGCTATGTTATTATGAGATGCTTCTAGTAGCTAAACATGGTGGACTGTTGGGTTTTCTAGTACAAGTTTTGCGTGTACAATGCACTTCCATCAGTAGTGGTAATTTATTTGTAATAGTGATGTTGCATCCGAGTGTTGAAAAATGTTTCATAGAGATTCGTGGACGTGGCGTTAAAATCTTGATTCTTCTTACTTGTCTGTCATCTTAGGAATAGTTTAGAGAGATGGAACATCTACGTACTTGCACTTGTTTCATTACAGTCTATCTACAGTGATGCCAAACAAGGTTTCAGTCTCATTGGCATCGTGTGTTTGCAGGAAGGAAGCGTGTAGCAGAGTATCAACCTTCGTTCAACCGGCCATCCAAGCCGCCACCTCCGAGACCGAAGGAAGCTGCTCCACCCTGTCCGGACCGAAACAAGAAGCCCGGCAGCAAATCTGCCAAAAATTCGCACAAGGCAGCGCCTGACCCAGTGTCGGCCTTCACCGGCGGATCCCTGTTCAGCTACGTCAACCGAGACGACAGTTCAGACAATGTTAGCGAGGTGTCGGATACCCAGACCCAGCAGGAGTGTCCGGTAGCAGACGAGATATGGAATGAGCCCCTAGCTGGTTTCAGTAGGCAGTCATCAACCCAGGTAAACCTTTTACATACGAATGTGTGTGTGTGTGCGTGCGTGCATGTGTGCGTGTGTGCGTGCGTGTGCGCGTGTGTTCATGTGTGTGTGTGTGTGTGTGCGTGTGTGAATGCATTCTTGCCTACTATATACGTGCATAAGCGTGCTTGTGTATGATAGAAAATGTCGACCTTTGCATGGTGCACAAATGCAATCACATTTTTCTAGCAAGATCGAAATAAACTCGTGTCAGTTTCCTAAATACGTGCATGAAAAGATGCTAATTAAATGATTAAGTGTAATTACAACTGATGGTCTTATTTTGTTTTATAATGTGTTAGTCATCATTGTCAAGTGTACTATATAACAGACAGAAAAGTCATATTTAATAAAATCTGCCTCTCTGATTGACTATTTTCAGGATACTAAATCAGGATTTGATTTCCTTGACAACTGGTAATGATCGTCATCCATAGCAAGATGTCTCTATCCAATATGGTTGAAAGAATTGGAACCATTTAACATGCAGATAGGGAACATACCGTGTTAATTTATAGGGTAGAACATTGTGTGCTTGCTTGAAATGCTCTTCAGCAGCACCAGCCCACATCAGGTACACATAATGACAAAATCTAATTACACCCTAAATAGGCAGTCACACTTACCTGAAATATGGTAATATCCAAAATAAGGCACCTTACAGCCTTAGTGGGTGCAGAGTAGTGCTGGATATTTTTGATGTGGTTTGCGACTACAAAACTGCAAAAAAATTGTTGCAAGTACAATTTTCAAGTTTGTGTAATGTTAACTGCGCTAATGATGCATACAGTTTATGACAAATTTATGACTGAAGCCAATGAATCGAGGAAAATTATTTGGCTGCAGATTCTCTTGGAATGATGGCACAACTCTTTCCATTTTTAATCTACTTCCTATCAGACACTACTATCGACCAAAAATGACACGTTATGTACATCACACCATATACATGTAACTTATCTATGTATCCAATATATTTAAAAATGGTACTTTTAATTAACTTCGTGTCTGTGTTGTAATATTGTTTCCGAGTAAAACTATGTGTCCACTAGTTGTGTCTGTGAGTGCAAGTGTTTTTGTGTGGTCGACTAGCTTTATTTGTGAACCTAAAGTTGTATTGAAAGTCTTCCCAATCGTGCAGTGGCCTTGATATTGGCGACATTAGCTATGTCTTAACATGTACATAGATGTTAATATATATAATTATATCTATGTGAACATTTAGTAAGCTTATACATTTCCTTGCCAGTAAATGCAGTAGCTGCTGTTGAATGTATTTATGTGCAAAGTGGTTGCTGTATTTGCTAAATATTGTATAAGATGGAGATAGCTGTTATTTATTCTGAGAATCTCTTTATCCAGCTTGTTCATTAGGTATGTCTATCAAGCATTAGGTAATCTTGATGACGTCTACTTTTGTAGCTGTATTACATAAAAACCTCTCGCATCTATCCTTCAATTCATGTAATTTTTTGTATACTGCTTTTCTGTCAACTTCAAAATGGAATGCATGCAAGTGCATTGGTAGTATCATTGTTATGCTTGCCTATTGTATGTGTTGTGTATGTGTATGGTCAGCCAATTTTATAAATGATATTTATTTGACTTTTTGCTTGGTTGCATATTTATTTAAAAATATTTTTACTTATACTATAACTACTTCAGTATAATCAAAGGTGTCATGTTTTGTACTGGATAGACAGTTATTTGCATTGGTGATTTTATGATAGACTTGCTTCAGGACAATTTAACATGGATTATTAGTAATTATAACTGCATGTCCATAGACATGTCTCGGCATTTAGGAGCCATTGTGCTGTAGTGCTGGAAACTATAATTTACATTTAAAATTTTCTACTCTAAAAGTTGCTACGTGGTTGTTCTTTGCAAAAACTGTTGCTTGTCACCTGTGATATTTCACTTCACTGTAACACTAATGGGTTACATGAATATAATATACATATGTATGTATTGTGTGTATATATATATATATATCTAAGAGTGATTATAGAGATGCGAGTCTTATTATCCACTCTTGATATATAATAGTATTACTGCACGTCTGTTTACATACATACATATTTTTATTTGGTTTATGACCTTAATAGACACAAAATTTACAGTATTGTTTTACAATATGCACGTGCACAAGTAGCATTTAAACTGTACAGGTATAGCAGAAGCATCAATAAATAGACAAACAAGTACCGAGTAGTGTACATTTGATGAGGTTAGATTGCTTCAGATACTTCCAACACTACAATGCAGTTCTGTAGAGATAATACAGGTCATTATATAATAGACAGAATTGAGCATATGTAATATCATACAAGTATTGAAGATGTGAATTCATGCATATGGCCGTTGCATCTTATATTAAAGTTGTTCAGTCGAATTTGTGTGTTCGCGCATAACTAGAAGCACTACGCGCAGGCAGCTAGAGGAAAACTAAAGATATTTCAAAGACAGCAGGTCTGGGAGGTGGCTTCTGGCTGAAACAAAAGTTTAATAAGTTTAAAAGTGAAATCCATTATAAAATTCTATTGATCAATAGCACCTGGCGGTCAGCGTTACGTGACACAAATCACGTCTGATCATGTGGTATACGTTGATGGCGCAGTTGGCTCATTCGTCAACAATCCGTTCTCCCTGGATTCCGGTTTGAGTCCCAGCTGGGAACTTATTCCCTTTTTTCCCTTTACCTACCTCTTTAGAATGTTTTTTTCATATTTATTAATTTATTTAATTAATTATTTTTTTAGTTTATTAATTATTTTTATTTTTTAATGTTTTTATCTCTTTGATTTTACTTTTTTTTATGTTTGGGATGGGTATGACATGGGATGGCAAGATGCGATGGGAATGGATGGGATGACATGGATTGCGCATGAAATGTGATGAGATGGGATGCGCATGGAATTGGATGGATGCATGCATGCATGCATAGATATAGTTGGGATGTTCGTTTTTTTCTTTCTTTTCCCTTTACCGTACCTGCTTTGTAGTGTATTATTTTATGTTTTTATTCATTATTTAATGTTTAATTAATTTATTTAATTAATATTATTTTTTGTTTATTATTATTTTTATTTTTATGTCCTTTTATCTTTTGATTTCTTATTATTGTTTTCTGTTTGGATGGGATGCATGGATGGGAGTATTGATATAAGGATATGGCATGGCCATGGTGGGCACTGGAATGTTATGGGAATGGGATGGGATGGGACTGTGGTGCAGATGGGATGGGATGACATTGGCATGGAATGGGATGGATGCATGGATAGATTTAGATAGATTTTTGCGTGTATTTTCTTTTCACAAGGGTCACCAGCTAGGTAACGCCACTGATTTCCCAGGGCAACGCCGGGTATCCTGCTAGTGTATAATAAAACATGGAATGGAAACTGTTATACCACTTGCAATTTCATCTCGTGTAGCAATATAACAAGAGGCAAATCACGGCAGGTATTCACGCCTCTGTCACGTGGCAAGCATTGTAAATTTAATATGGGCAATTACTAATTAAGTTGTTTACATGTTGAGCTACCACAGATAACGGATACCACGGGCAACCACGTCAATACCTATGTCACTTCAGAAAATGACTACTTCAAGAAATGAAAATGATACACCGAGTGTCTTTCTCATCTCAATCATTGTGATGATAACATCAAGATAACATTAAACCAGCCAACTATTAGCAGCTTGCTTATGCGAACACCAGTACACCTTTATGAGAGTATTGAAGCTGAGAGACCAGGGGAAATCGACGTGAGCCAAAGAGACGGGGGGAAAGAGAGAGAGAGAGAGAGAGATGGAAAAAAGAAAATGATAGGTTTTCTTGGACAACAACATTTGACGTTTTGCAGCCAATTTATACTACTGCCTAAACTGTCAGTCAACACCTTGCTACCGACCTATCACAGCTACCGACCTAACAACAGCTACAAGCTAATAATGACAAAATATATATGAATTGCTTTGGCACTGGCTACCACTGCGCCACTGATTATAACAGAATAAACATTATCTTCCACATAAGTACCATGAAGTATCCCAACGGGCCCCATCCTGTATAACCAATGCTACAGTATCCATGAACTGTGCAAGTTATAACAATAGAAAGATTATGATGTTTGCTTCCTCACAAATATTATTAATTAATAATACATATATAAACTGTCTGCTCAGTCTGATATTCATCTACTACTATTCACTACAAATGTACATATATATCACAACGGTCATAACCACAAATTAGGACAATATATACGAGGCAGGTTGTCCTCTTAATTAACCTAAACACTCTGTGTGTTTTATATAGCTTCGGGATGTTTTGATGGATTGAAGGAGATTCTTAACAATGAAGCTAATCTTACCCTACAGGAACCAGACGTGCCTTTGTTTGTGTACACGATTGGGAATGTTCCTACATGAGTTTCGTCTTTAAAAAACGTTTTAAACAGTGCATTCCAATGCTGAAAATAAGTACTAACCACAATATTGCAATTTTTCTCAAAAAACATTATATTAAATTAAATCAAAGATATTGAGAATCATAGCTAAATGAAATTGAATTCATTAGACCTCACACTTACATATATACCTTAAATAATTACAGAAACAATGACGTAAACATCAAGTTGCTATTATTTCAATAAATAGGAAATGCAACTTCATACACTACCAAATGGCGATTATTTTACTAACACTGATCTGATTTTGTATGCTCATCTAACATGTATGATAGTGCCTGAAACAATGCAGATCAATATGGAGAAAATGTAGGAGAGGGGAACATCACTGGTTCATGCACGCTAAGTATAATTTCCCCGGCAAACACGAGACAACGATGAGAATAATGAACAAAAAGTCGACATTATGATGTTACTATAAGATTTAGCACGAGCTGGCACAACTATTCTGAAGTGATACATTATCAGTGTGTTCGTCACAGATACACGCGCGCAATTGTTTCGTTTATGTATTTTAAACTAAATGCACACCCATCCTGGTGTAATCCTGACCTATCTACGATACTGCATATGCATGATGCCATATAAATTCTCCACTGTTTCAATTGCTTCGCACCAGCCATTCACATCAGCCATGATCACATTACCCTGCGTAAAGAATCGAATCATTAAAACGTAATTGTGCAACCATGGTCACAAACGCAAATTTTACTTTCCCTAGAGAACGATGAATGAACAGTTTTGATGTGTGTATCACAACACCTTCACTACATCGCAGCACTATCGTGAGTTGCATGCAGCTGCTCAAACTTCTCATGAAATTACCGTTATTCTGACAATGCACAATCATCTCTACTATACCGATCATTGCAGTTGGGTGGGCATGATGAGGAATGTATGTTACATGATGCATACCTGGAGAGAGAACCGCTGGTGGTTGAAACATGCTGGAGTGTCCCTCACAAGCCTACCTCGCTAATGTCACCGCTGCAGTTTGCTCCAGTCAAGCCCGACGAAGAACGGATGAGCCTTGATCTCCTCATCGCCATTGATTCCTGACCCTAGCCTCTCATTGGGATTGTACCGTAACAACTGTAAACCGCAGCAGGGGATTATGTTTCAATACATTGCTTGAATGTAAGCACACAAGAATCCCACATTTAGGGTAAACTGCTCCACAAGTTTCAGTAAGAGCTGACGCTACTGCCAAATCACAGGGCACAGTATTTGAATGTATTTTTCAAATTAAAGGAAATTTTTGCCACCTATCAACCAGTACAGCTTACAGCATCACTGCTCACCTAGATAACACATGTCACACTCAGCTTACACAGGTAATACGAGTCACTACTACGTGTAATACGTAATACGTGTAATGCTACTATTATGTCAAGCATCGTATGGTGCCACGATGATTACCATGACAACATACGTCACACGGGAGGATGTACCTCAGTGATGAGGCTTCCTGCTTCAGGAGAGAGAAACTGTGGAACATTGATTGTGGTGTGGCTGTTGATTCCACTCGGATGACAGGATACGAGGGCCTGAAAGCACAGAGGCAGCTCAGTTCAGACAGCCACCTACACACGGTTCTACCACAAAGAGTGGGTGGCTCAAGAAAACAAACCACACAATGATCTCAAAAAAATAAGAAACTGAATAGAATCCTCGCATCCCAACAATGACAAAATGAGGTCAATATCAACAACAACTAAGTCCAGTATTACTGTTATTTAGCATTTATAAATATCGATTTTCTTCTGGATTTTCTTTACTTTGGTGTATCCGATTATATGTGCAGAGATGTGCATCTCTGTAAAGTATTGTCATACTTCGGTGCATATACACCACCTATGCTCAGGAAAACAGAAGTGCACCAAATTTTACTGATGACAACATTGATGGCAATACTAATAATGAAACTATTGAAAAATGCAGCTTGCGCAGATACTCTGCTTGTTCTCGCCATGTACACAGTGTACGCAGTGTGGCGGTGACCTCCATAGGCATAGCTTACCCTGCCAGTGAGTAGTTCGTAGGCTAATGCTCCTACACTCCACCAGTCACATAGACAGCTGACATTAAAAATGCCACAGACCTCTGTAAACATAGCAAGCCATTAAAGACTCAAGGTCCCTACTAAACTGAATATCACCAGTTTTAACGCTGGATATTATGCATAAGAATCAACTGTTCATAATGGTTTAAAGTGGCCGATCTTATCATTCCACACATGTACTTTCTTTATAGGGGAGCCAAGTACGCATGATATACATGTTAACATGTCTTGCAATTTAGACTGCTGGTTCATAGTTCAATGGTAATATGATAAAAATCCCCTTCAGCATCACGGTTTCAATAGAGCATGATTTGCGTATAAAACTTAAAAAGTAAAAGGTCTAAGACAAAAGCAGCTTTCAAAAGATTTTAATGGGCTAACACAGCAACACCCAGTAACAAGTAAGAGAGTTATAGAGTCTCGTATGCATTATAAGTAAGTAGAAGTAGACAGTATACCTGGGGCAGCATAATAGTTTTCCAGTGCTTCCTGATGGAGAACACTGTCCACACATCCCCATTTACTAAAGTAAGTCAGTACTACATGTCCTGTAAAAGAAGCAATTTTAATGTAAAAAAGATATATGAATGAATATGGTTGTTACCTCCGCCAAGGGGTTGGCAGGAGGTTATGCTTTCATCGGCGTGTGTTTGTTGGTTTGTGGGTTTGCGCGTTTGTTTGTTTGTGTACAGCCGAACTCAAAAAGTTATGGACGGATTGTCATAAAATTTTCAGGATAGGTCAGAAATGGACTAACTTAGAATTGATTAGATTTTGGTGGTGATCCGGATCCAATTAATTAATTAATTACTCCCCTCTTCTAGCTGTGTGCCTCGTGAAGTTCCCATCCTCTAGCTGTGTGTCTCGTGGAAGGCTCTCTCTCCTCTAGCTGTGTGCCTCGGGAAGGCTCCTCTCCTCTAGCTGTGTGTCTCGTGGAAGGCTCTCTCTCCTCTAGCTGTGTGACTCGTGGAGGCTCCCCTCCTCTAGCCGTGCCCTTGGAAGGCTCCCCCTCTAGCTGTGTGCCTCGTGGAAGGTTCCCCTCCTCTAGCTGTGTGCCTCGTGGAAGGCTCTCTCTATTAGCGTCTTTTTCTTCTGGCCCGTCTGGCCCCCGCCCGTTCATGCGCGCCCCAGTGCGTCGCCCGCCTGTCCCCCGCGTGCCCGGCC
>NW_014577326.1:75756-83873 GCF_000485595.1 Priapulus caudatus | reverse complement strand
GCGTAAAGTTAACGAGGAAGTTTAGACCCAGCCAGCTCTCACAGGCGACCGTGGTAGCATTTTTTCCAGGTGCTGAGCAAGACCAGCTCGCCGACGGTCCAGCTACAGCATACGTGCCGAACGACTGGTGCCGGCACATGGTCAAGCTCGGGCGCTTCTACGGACGGACAGCGCCATCTTCCCTGTGCTCGAGCCCGCTGCCGCGGCAAGCTGTGGAGCTACTTCAGCTTCCTACCTCAACAGCAGGCAAAGCGTGCTTCCCGCACGACGACGGACGACGAAGACGTGTTTAGCTGACGCGCACGAGCAGCGGCTACGGACGGCCGCGACGGCAGCTTCGGCGGCGCACAGTGGCGCCCCGCGGCCGCCGAGCGCGACCTGCTGCGCATCCCGAGTGCTGCGTCCGGCGCGCTCGAGTCAGGAGAGCTCGGTGGAGTCGAACGGAGGCCGTGCACGCGCGCTACGCGGAAGCTGTTCAAGAACTGACGCGTCAACGTCGGCCGCACGTTCGCGCCGCCATGTCCGGCGCCCGAGCCCCGCCGCCGGAATCGCGCGGCAGGGCGCCCAGCGCGCCGGCGGTGGTAGAGTGTTGCGCCTGTGCGTCGTCGCGAGGGAAGCCGTCCGACGACGACGATGACGACGATGAGACGGCGGCGACAGACTTTTGACAACTTGAGAGCGTGATTAAGCGCGCGGCGAGGCCATCGAATGCACAACTTCAGCATCAAACAGCGTCGACAGCGACGCACGGCTTCCGGGAGAGGGCGCTGTCGAGCCTTGACGGCGAGCACAGCGTCCACGAGAGGCCGCTGTTCGAGCGGCGGCGCGCTTCGGCGGACGCCTCGGCTGGAAGGTCGCTGCGAGCCGCCAAGTCGCGTCCGTCGGACCGGCAGCGCCAGCGGCACCCGGCGGTGACGCCGGCGCGAGGGTCGGGCAAGGTCGCAGGTGTAGCGACTCGATGCGTTGATCGTGGCAGCGCGAGAGAGCTGCTGAGGTCCGTCGACGCGACGCCTGAACACGAACGCGGACGCGAGGGCCTGGACTCGGCGGGTCTCGAGTCGACGCTGGCGCGAGCCGGACGGCGCAGGTTCACTCGGGAGCTTGTCCGCGGGCGACGAGACGCCATTGCTTTCGCGGCAGTCGCCCGAGCGAGACGAGGGCGGCGCGCGTGCGGACGCTCACGGAGCTGTCCCTCGACGACGCAGGGTGATAGCTGCGGGACTCGCAGAGAAGTGTGATGCTGCAGTAAGATGACTCACAGTAGTCGCGCTGTCCGGTGGTGCAGACCTCAGTCTGGTACGGAAGACTCACATAGTCGCGTCGTGGTGAGACACTGTCTGTACGGAAGACGCACATAGTCGCGCGGTGGTGAGACACTGTCTTGTACGGAAGACTCACCAGTAGCTCGTCGGCGTGGGTGTGAGCGCTGTCTGGGACAGAGTGACTCGTGCAAGAAATGAGCGTGGATATACGAGCACTGTCCACTACAGAAACTTGCAGAATAGCGCGAGGCGTCTGCTATAGCTGACTCACCAGTAAGGGCGAGGGTGTAGTACGTTGTCCACGTACAGAAGACTTGCAGAAATAGCGTGAGTTGCGTACCGTCTGTGCGGCTACGGAAGACTCAACAGTATAGCTGGGGCTGGTACGACGCTTGCTGCGCTACGGAAGACTCACCAGAAATGAGCATGGGTGGTAGCGATGCTGCTGCGCTATGGAAGCAACCACAGAATAGCATGGGTGGTACGATGCTGTGCGCTATGGAAGACTCACAGAATTATGCGGAAGCGGTCTGGTATAGCTGATCACGTAGATATAGCGTGAGTGCCGTACGAAAGTTGTGGCGGCTAGCGGAGGACAGCTCAGGCAGGAAAGGCGGAGGGTGGGGTGGTACGAACGGCTGGTGCCACTACAGGAGACTCGCAGGAAGCGTGGTGGTTGTGACGACGTTGTGCCGCTAGGAGACTCATCAGAGAATAGCGTGGTGGGGTACGACGTTCGCGGTTGCGCTACGGGAGAGACTCACAAGAGAGTAGCGGGAGGCTGTCTGTATAGCTGACTCACAGGAAGTACGGGTGTTGGACGGTGTGTGGGCGCGTACGAAGACCACATAAGCGAGCGGGGTGTAAGCGCACGTGTGCCGCTACGGAAGCTCGCCAGATGCGTGGGTTACGACGTTGTGCGCTACGGAGACTCACAGGGTGAGTAAGCGGAGGGTGGGTACGACGCTGTTTCTTGCGTATGATGTAGCGTCCATAGTCTCTGTATGTTGTCAGGGGTGGCAGGGACACCATTGTCACATCCTGTAGGACTCGGCCGATCGGGCTGATTAGTGCTTTCACGATGCACACATACATGCGACGTCGCAGCTGCTGTGAAGCCCAGCAGTTTCGTTCGGCGTAAACAGAGCGAGCGCCTGCTGGTCCACAAGGCGTGGTTCGGACGGCCGCAGAGCTCGACGGCAATGGAAACGAGCACGCAGACAATCCGTCGCAGCCTCGGAACCCGCCGACTTGGGCGGCCGCCACAATGGCGCGCGGAGCGGGTGGACAAGCAAGCGGCGCCCACAAGCGTAGCTTGCCTGCCGCAGCGGCGTCAAGGCGAGCTGCGGTGTGCGTCGCTGCAGCGTAAGCTTGGACGAGTGCTGTCAGCGCGACCCGCTTGCTCGCCGTCTTCGGAGCGGAGCTGGACGTTCTGGGCGGCGCGCCGCGACGCGACGCGCCGAGACGTGCTTAGGCGCGTGGTGCTCGGCTCGAGATCGTCGTCGCCGTGTCCAACTGCACGGACGCTCGGCACTCGTCTGCAGGTAGGCTCTCTCTCTAGAGTCTGGTTGTCTTGTGGAAGGTGGCGTCTTCCGCTCTTCTAGCTGTGGTGTTCTCGGTGATATGGTTCCCATCCTCTAGCTGGTGTGTCTCGTGTGAAGGCCTTCTCTTCCTCTACTGTGTGCTCTCGTGGAAAGGCTGCCTGCGTCCTCTAGTGTGTGTCTGTGTGGTTCAAAGCTCTCTCTCCTCTAGGTGGTGTTTGTCGCTGTGTGACTCGGGAAGCTCCCCTCCTGCTAGCGTGTGCCTCGTTGGAAGGCTCCCCCTCTAGCTTCGGTGCCTCGTGGAGAGCGTCCGCCTCTCTAGGTGTGTGCCGTGTGGAAGGCTCTCTCTATTAGCTGTGTGCCTCGTGTAAGGCTCCCCCTCTAGCTGTGTGCCTCGTGGAAGGCTCCCCTCTCTAAGCTGTGTGCTCGTGGAAGCGTCGCCCGTTCCTCTAGCTGGTGTGCCTCGTGGAAGGGCTCCCCCTCTCTAGCCTGTGTGCTCTTCGTGTAGACTGGAAGGCTCCCCTCTTCTAGCGGTGTGTCTCGTGGGAAAGGCCTCCTCTTCTAGCCGGGTGGCTCGTCGAAGGTTGCTCCCCTCCTCCTAGCCGTGGTCCGTGAATGGCGGTCCCGCCCTTCTAGTTGTGTGCCTTGTGAAGGTACCCCTCGCTGGGCGTGAGCTGTGTTTTCCTCGTCGTAAGCTCCGCCTCTAGGCTGGTGTGCCTCGTGTGGAAGCGTTGCCCCTCCTTTAGCTGTGTGCCTCAGGGGTTGCTCTCCGCTGTAGGTTTTCACCCTTGCGATTTTGCACGTGAGAGGACAATGGGGACTGCTGGGTAGTTCTGCTGCATGTGTTCACCATCTTGTTGGTAACTCTCTAAAGTCATCTAGGGTTGTTTTAGAAAAGTGAAGAGGAAGGTAAATGGGTTGATTGTAACGTGTTGCCGTAGTCGAATGTCGAGGTTATCAATTATTTATGGGGATGGTTAGTCAAGGTTCAACATAGTTTGTATTATTGATGTTTTTTGTACAGAGATCTGAGACCGTACAACGATTCTGTTAGGAGAAACGGGTAAGATGTAACTAGCGGGACGTAGCGAGTAATAGAATAAAATAGTATGTGATGAGGATTGATATAATATTATCTTTATAGAGTGGCCACCATGAGTACGCGCGGCGCGCGCGCGCCGAGTGTGGTAAGTGGGCTTGGTTATAGTTCACAGTGGATTTTAAATGCTGGATTGTTCAGAATTTCATTTATGAAAATATAAAAACTAGAGCAGCGGAGAGCCGCAGACCTCCGCCAATGGCAGCTCAATTCTGCACAACACACAGTCCCAGCTAAGCCATACCACCACACACGCAAATGTAATCAATTCTAAGTTTACCCATTTCTGACACTATCCTTGAAAATTTTGGAGCCTTCCACGAGACACACATCTAGAGAAGAGAGAGCCTACCTGCAGACGATGCCGAGGTCGTGCAGTTGCGACACGGCGACGACGATCTCGGCGAGCCACACGCGCACGCACGTCTCCGGCAGCGTCGCGTCGCCGGCCGCCGCCGCAAGAACGTCCAGCTGCTCGAAGACGGCCGACAGCGTGCGTCCGCGCTGACGCGCACCGTCCAAGCTACGCTCGCCCAGCGACGCACACCGCAGCTCGCCTGACGCGCTGCGCGGCAAGCTACGCTTGTGGGCGCCACTGCTGCCGCTGCGCGCCCTGTGGCGGCGCCACAAGTCGGCGGGTTCCGAGGCTGCGACGATTGTCTGCGTGCTCGTTTCCATGCCGTCGAGCTCGGCGGCGTCCGGCAAGCTGTGGACAGAGGCGTCGTCGTGTTCGCCGGACGTGCTGGGCTCAAGCAGCTGCGACTCGCATGTAGTGTGCATCGTGAAGCACTCGCGTATAAAATTTTCAGGATAGGTCAGAAATGGGGTAATTTAGAATTGATTACATTTTGGTGGTGGTGGTATGCTTAGCTGGGGACTGTGTGTTGTGCAGAATTGAGCTGCCTTGGCGGAGGTCTGCGCTCTCCGAGTGCTCTAGTTTTTTATATTTTCATAATGAAATCCTGAACACATTTAAAATCCACTGTGAACTTATAACCAAAGCCCACTTACCATACAAGCACACTGTATAATGGTGGCAACTCTATAAAGATAATATTATATCAATTCTATACAATACTATTTTATTCTATTATGTAGGTAGTTACCAATCTTACCCCGTTCTCCTAACAGAATGTTGTCCGGTCTCAGATCTCTGTACAAAAAAAACATCAAAATATACAAACAAAACGAAGCAAATTTTTCTGAGAATTCGATTTCAAACCACATTGTACAAATTTGTTTCTAACAGTACTCAATACTTCTTGGCATAAATTTGCTTCTTCTTGAAGACAGTCAACATAATTCAACATTTGTTACTGTCAATGTTGAACTTGATACCATCCACAATAAATAATTGGATAATGACATTCGACTACGGGCAACACGTTACAATCAACCCACTTACCTTCTCTTCACATTTCTAAAACAACTAGATGACTTTAGAGAGATTACCCCAACCAGAGGTGAACACATGCACAGAACTACCCACGGTCCCCATTGTCCTCTCACTGCAAACATACCAGGGTGAAACCTACAGGCGGGAGAGCAACCCCTGAGGCACACAGCTAAAGGAGGGGGAGCCTTCCACGAGGCACACCGCTAGAGGAGGGGAGCCTTCCATGAGGCACACAGCTAGAGAAGAGAGAGAGAGCCTTCCACGAGGCACACAGCTAGAGGAGAGAGAGCCTTCCACAAGGCACACAGCTAGAGGAGAGAGAGTCTTCCACAAGGCACACAGCTAGAGGAGAGAGAGCTCACGTCGGCCGACGTTCCGCGCTGTCGCGCGAGCCCCGCTGCGCGTCCGCGGCAGGGGCCAGCCGCGCTCTCAGTGTGCGCGGTGCGTCGCGCGGAGGAAGACTCGCGACGACGATGACCCGACCGACCGACGACCTGGGGCCGACGATTGTTGACCATTTGAGAGTGTGATAGCGGGCGAGGCGCCTTGCGAATAATTCAGGCATCAAAGCGTCTGCAACGACACGGATCTTAGGAGGGGCGCTGTCGAGCCTTGACGGGCGACACAGCATCCAAGAGCCGCGCTGTCGAGCGCGGCGCGCTCTGCGCGCTGGAGTGCTGCCGAGCCGACAATCGCGTCGTGGACCGCGCGCGCGGCCCTCCGGTGGCGGCGTCCGGCTGGAGGTTGGGGGCAGCAGGTCGGGCAGGAGTCGTCGGACGTCGATGCGTTGATCCTCACACGCGAGAGAGTGCTGAGTCCGTCGCACGCGACCTGAACACGAACGCGACGCGCGCCCCGGATGCGGGTCTCCGTCGTAGGCTGGCGCGGAGCCGGACGCTGCGTCTCGCTTGTCCCCACCGGCGCCCGCCGAGAAGCCCACTCGGCACTCGGCAGCCTGGCGAGCGACACGCATCGGGGGGCGCGCGGTCGGAGGCTCCGCTCACGGAGTCGCCTCAACGGCCACACGCGGCTCACGCTCGCGCGCGGCGCAGAGAAGTGTGATGCTGGCAGGTATAAGATGATCACATGTCGGTGGGTGGCTCGAGACACCTGCTTGTAGGAAGATCACATATCGCGTGGTGGTGATACGCGTCTGTTCGGAAACTCACATAGTCGCTGTGGAGTGGTGAACACTGTCTTGTACGGAAGACTCACATAGTCGCTGGGTGGTGAGACACTGCTTGTACGGAGACTCATATAGTCAGCGTGGGTGGTGAGACGCTGTCTTGTACGGAGACTCAATAGTCCGCGTGGGTTGGTGAGACCTGTCTGGGACAGATGACGCAGAATAGCATGGTATTGAGACTGTCCACTACAGAAGCTTGCTAATAGGCGAGCTGTTGCTAATAGCTGACTCCAGAATAGCAATGGTGGTACGTACGTTTTGCGCTAGGAACACTGACAGAATAGCGTGGGTGGTATGACGTTGTGGCGTACGGAGAGATCACATGAATACATGGTGGTACGATGCTTGGCGCTATGGAGCTCACAGAATAGCATGGTGGTCATGCTACGTGGCGATGGAAGACTCGACAGAATAGCGTGGGTGTACGATGCTGTGGCTAGGAAGACTCACGATATCGTGGTGGTACTGATGCTGTCGCTATGGAAGCTCACAGAATAGTGGCGAAGCTAGTCTGCTATGCTATTCACGAGAATAGCGTGGTGGTACGAGTTGTGGCGCTACGGAACAACTCCAGTATACGAGGGTGTACGACTGTCCATCAGGAAGACTCAAGTGCGTGGGTTGTACGAGTTGTGCGCTACGTGAGACTCACAGAATGGGGTGTACGACTTTGCATACGGAAAGACTTCACAGAATAGGTGGGTGTAACGATGCTGTGCACTACGGAAGACTCGAGAATAGGCGGCTTGTCTGCTATAGCTGACCACAGATAGGTGGTTGTAGAGCACGTTGTCCACTACAGAAGACTCGCAGTATAGCGAGGCTGGTACGACGTTGTGGCTATCGGAAGACTCACAGTAATAGGCGAGGGGGTACGACTGGTCTGCTACGAAGGAGTCCAATTCGCATGGTGGGCAAGACACCATTGTCATCTTCAGGATCGCCGATGTCGCGAGTGTTCACGATGCACAACATGCCGAGTCGCAGCTGCTTGAGCCCAGCACGTCCGGCGAACACGACGCTCTGTCCACAGCTTGCCGGCGCGCCGAGTGCGACGGATGGAACGAGCACGCAGACAATCGCCAGCTCGGAACCCGCCATTGTGGCCCCGCCAGCCGGGCGCGCAGCGCAGCAGGGCGCCACAAGCGAGCTTGCCGCCAGCGCGTTTCAGCGAGCTGCGGTGTGCGTCGGCTGGTCGAGCGTACGCTTGGACGTGTGCGCTCGAGCGCGGACCGCACGCTGTCGCCGTCTTGAGGGCAGCTGGATGTTCTTGCGGCGGCGGCCGCGACGCGACGCTGCGATACGTGCGTGCGCGTGTGGTCGCCGAGATCGTCGTCGGCGGTGTCGCAACTGGCACGACCTCGGGCATCGTCTGCAGTAGGCTCTCTTCTCTAGAGTGGTTCGTGGAAGGCTCCCCTCTTCTAGCTGTCGTGCCTCGGCAGGTTCCCATCCTCTAGCTGTGTGACTCGTGGAAGGCTCTCTATCCTCTAGCTGTGCCTCGTGGAAGGCCACTCTCTCTAGCTGTGTGTGTCTCGGAAGGCTCTCTCTCCTCTAGGCTGTGTGCCTCGCTGAAGGCTCCCTCTAGCTGTGTGCCTCGTGAAGCTCCCCCTCACTAGCTGTGTGCTTGTGCAGA
>NW_014577326.1:57430-75731 GCF_000485595.1 Priapulus caudatus | reverse complement strand
GCAGCGCCGCGGCACCCGGGGTGACCCGGCGGAGGTCGGGGCAGAGGTCGCAGGGTCGTCGGACGTCGATGCGTTGATCTGCAGCGCCGAGAGAGCTGCTGAGTCCGTCGTCGACGCGACGCTGAACACGAACGCGGACGCGAGGCCGGACTCGGCGGGTCTCGAGTCGTACGGCTGGCGCGAGGCCGGACGCGGCAGGTCTCGGCTTGTCCGGGGCGACGAGACGCCATTGGCTTCGCGCAGTCGCGAGCGAGACGAGGCGGCGCGCGGTGCGGACGGCTCACGGAGGTGCCTCGACGACGCAGCGGTGATAGCTGCGGGGGACTCGCAGAGTAGTGTGATGCTGGCAGGTATAGATGACTCACATAGTCGCGTCGGTGGTGAGACACTGTCTTGTACGGAAGACTCACATAGTCGCGTCGGTGGTGAGACGCTGTCTTGTACGGAAGACTCACATAGTCGCGTGGGTGCGTGAGGACACTGTCTTGTACGGAAGACTCACATAGTCGCGTCGGTGGTGAGACACTGTCTTGTACGGAAGACTCACATAGTCGCGTCGGTGGTGAGACACTGTCTTGTACGGAAGACTCACATAGTCGCGTGGGTGGTGAGACGCTGTCTGGGACAGATGACTCGCAGAATAGCGTGGATATTACGACACTGTCCACTACAGAAGACTTGCAGAATAGCGCGAGGCTGTCTGCTATAGCTGACTCACAGTATAGCGAGGGTGGTACGACGTTGTGCGCTACGGAAGACTCACAGAATAGCGTGGGTGGTACGACGTGTGCGCTACGGAAGACTCACAGAATAGCATGGTGGCTACGATGCTGTGGCGTATGGAGCTCACAGAATAGCATGGGTGGTACGCATGCTGTGCGCTATGGAAGACTCACAGAATAGCGTGTGGGTTGGTACGATGCTGTGCGTATGGAAGACTCACAGATAGTGCGGTGGTACGATGCTGTGCGCTATGGATAGCTCACAGAATAGTGGAAGCTGGGCTTGCTATAGCTGATTCACAGAATAGCGTGAGTGGTACGAAGTTGTGCGCTACGGAACACTCACAGAATAGTGAGGGTGGTACGACGCTGTCCACTACAGAAGACTCGCAGAATAGCGTGGGTTGTACGACGTTGTGCGCTACGGAAGACTCACAGTATAGCGTGGGTGGTACGACGTTGTGCGCTACGGAAGACTCACAGAATAGCATGGGTGGTACGATGCTGTGCGCTATGGAAGACTCACAGAATAGTGCGAAGCTGTCTGCTATAGCTGATTCACAGAATAGCGAGGGTGGTACGACGCTGTCCACTACAGAAGACTCGCAGAATAGCGTGGGTTGTACGACGTTGTGCGCTACGGAAGACTCACAGTATAGCGAGGGTGGTACGACGCTGTCTGCTATGGATGAGTCGCATAGTCGCATGGGTGGCGAGACACCATTGTCATCTATGCAGGACTCGCCGATTCGCGAGTGCTTCACGATGCACACTACATGCGAGTCGCAGCTGCTTGAGCCCAGCACGTCCGGCGACACGACGACGCCTCTGTCCACAGCTTTTGCGGACGCGGCCGTCCGACGGACGCGACTTGGCGGCTCGCAGCGACTCCAGCGAGGCGTCCGCGAGCGCGCCGCCGCTCGACAGCGCCCTCTCGTGGACGCTGTGCTCGCCGTCAAGGCTCGACAGCGCCCTCTCCCGGAAGCCGTGGTCGCTGTCGACGCTGTTGATGCTGAAGTTGTGCATCGAGGGCCTCGCGCCGCTTATCACGCTCTCAAAGTCGTCAAAGTCGTCGCCGCCGTCGTCATCGTCGTCATCGTCGTCGGACTCTTCCTCCGCGACGACGCACGGCGCACACTCACCACCGCCGCTGGCGCCCCCTGCCCGCGGATCCGGCGGCGGGGGCTCGCCGCCGGACATGCGGCGGAACGTGCGGCCGACGTTGGAAGCGTAGTTCTTGAACAGCTCCGCGTAGCCGCGCGTGCACGCCTCGTTCGACTCCACCGAGCTCTGACTCGAGCCGCCGGACGCGCACTCGGGGATGCGCAGCAGGTCGCGCTCGGCAGCCGCGGGAGCGCCACTGTGCGCCGCCGCGCTGCCGTCCGGCCGTCGTAGCCGCTGCTCGTGCGCGTCGGCGAACACGTCGTCGTCGTCGTCGTCGTGCGGGAAGCCGCTTGCCTGCTGGTTGAGGTAGGAGCTGACGTAGCTCCACAGCTTGCCGCCGGCAGCGAGCTCGAGCACGAGGAAGATGGCGTTGTCCGTCTCGTAGAAGCGCACGAGCTTGACCATGTGCGGCACCGTCGTCGGCACGATGCTGTAGCTGGACGTCGGCGAGCTGGTCTTGCTCAGCACCTGGAAAAAATGTACCACGGTCTGTGAGAGCTGGCTGGTCTAAACTTCCTCGTAACTTTACGAGACAAAATTCTGTCTAACGGTCTACGAGAAATAGTTCTAGTCCAGGGTAATGTTTTGGACTAATTTTCTTTCTGAAAACGTGCCCCTGTAAGTTAACGCACGCATAGGTTCAAGCGGGGACCGACCATGGACAACTACAGTACATTTTACCTAGCAAACAGCAATTGACGTGGGTGACCCGTGCAGCAATCGTTGTGGCTGGGGGACGAGATCGGACTCGGCATTAGAGCGCGCGCGAATTCCATACCTTCAGCGCAAACGTGCGTTCGCTGGTCGAGTCGAGGACGAGTAGCGCCTTGTCGATGATGCCCAACACTTTGTAGTAGCCCAGCTCTACTGTGGGGCCCTCCAAGAGAGCTGGGCTGTTATCCTCTAGCTGCTGCGGCTGTTGGTACTGTCGTGACGGGGAGGTCTCGCTGTCCTCCTGCACAAAGACATCGTACACGGTGACCACGGTGAATGGCAAAGGAGTGCAATGCGTCGGTGTTTGCGACAAAGTTAATTAGGCTAGACGAGCGCAACGTATGTGACGGAGTAATGAAGCGAGTGAACATCCGAGTTCCTCTGCATTTTTCCACTGCGCATACGTTAAACATGCCTATTTAGCGAGTGAAAATGTGTTTGTGTAGGTAAAGTCCTGTTTCACAAACTACTACCATTTCGAGTGGCTGTGTCTATTATATACATCAGTGTATCGTCATTTTATCAGAGAAGGAAATCCTGCAACCGACACCATTTTGATAGCAACATGTATGAATACAAAAAAAAGCAAAGGCCAGACCAATATAAGACCTTGTGCACTGAATTTGTGGATTATGATGTTTACAATGCAGGCTGTTAGCTGATGGTATAACCTATTGCAGAACATTATGGTGATAGAGTTTTTAACACAGCATACTAAAATGCATTAATTCTGACCTGGCACATGTAACTGAAACAGCTCTAGCCTTTACTGATTCTGTAAAACACAAATAAAAAGCATGCAACAGACGTCACATAGCCGAAACCAAGTGCATGACCACGTGCACAAGATATTATCCTACCTGTATTTAAATGAAAATACTGGTGTCCTGGCCATTATGAACCTCTGCTGACACAGAAACACAACCACATTTGACCAGCAATTCGGCAAATTATTTCTTAGTCGGTTGCATTTGCATACAGACAACAACTCAGTGGAAAGTCCTGCACTATGCCAGTCTAATTTCAACATCACCTGCTTCATTGTGGCGTGAGGGGTAATGAATACTTACTCCCCATCGCTGGTTGTCAGTGTCTGTTGCAGACAAGTGGTTATTATATAGGTCTTCAGCCTTCATCAGATACTGTGCTGTCTTTCTCCTTACTGCTTCTCTCCTGCTTGCATCACCATCGCCTTGGAAATGAGAAAATGGCAGACCAACACTTTTTACGAGCGCATGTGCCGTTTAATTATTCAAGCGACGTGTTCTAATCCAGAAATCATGTATCGGGTCAACGTGCGTAATCTATTCAATTAATCTGAAAATGGCATAATGCTAACGACAATTCTCATTCATTCACCACTGCTAATCTAATGGCAAACCAATGCACGGGAACATTGCTAATGATGCATTAGTGCAGTAATACCTTGCACGCCTTTCAGCAGCAGCGACACTCCCATCTTGTAATATTGGAATGAGAGTCTACACTGGCCGTCTGCCTCATTCTCCTGGGCTAAGCTTATTAGGTTAGCTGCCTCGTAGATGTATGCGCCTAATATTGTTTGAGAAAATCATTACTTGCGCATTCCATTACATAATCAAAATACAGCAAACCTCCATAAACACTTTCAACCTTCAGAATATGAATACCCCCTGCTTTTTACACCTCACGTCACATACCAGATAGCAGACTATTCGTGGAAACAAACATTAAAAATTTATTCTAGTACACTTGAGTGTGTAATTTTATAGGGGTGGCAAAAAACAGACGGATTTTTGATGCATCACCTAAACGTAATACAAGAATGATTCGAAACATTACAAACTGGGTAACATTTTAAAAAAACAGCACACATTACCAAACTACACAAATTTCAACTGGGAATAAAGTGAAATGATCGAATCGATTCGTCGTACTGAATCAACGTTTTCAAGCGCAATTCTCCCGGCAACAATCTC
Organism: Priapulus caudatus; assembly: GCF_000485595.1. NCBI lineage: Eukaryota > Metazoa > Priapulida > Priapulimorpha > Priapulimorphida > Priapulidae > Priapulus > Priapulus caudatus. Next base: position 71,173 of record NW_014577326.1, on the reverse strand, counting down.
ACTCGCTCACCTTTCCCGTTGATATCAAGCACCTCTGGGGACAGCAATGGCTGCGGGGCCGGCGACGTGGGAGTGCGGCAAGGGGTCGATGGCTTGCTGCCTAAGACCCGCTGCGGACTGCGCACCGGTAGAGTCATCGACCCACGGTCGCGCGGCTGAGGGGCAGGGATGCTCGACGATGAAGACGACTCCCTCCACGGCGCGTCGGGAACCCCGCCAGCCTCCTGCATGTCCAGACTGTCGGCGTCGGCAAACTCTCGCGGCGCCTCGGCCTTCGGCGTCTCGACGTCTTCGTACTCGGAGAACGCCTTCGGGAACTGCAGCGCGTCGAGGCGCCGCTGCGGCTCAGGCTTCTCCAGCTGCGCGCAGGCGACCATCGCCGAGAGCAGCCACGCGTTGCTCGCGGCCGCCACGGGTGACGCATCCGCGAGCGGGTCAAACAGTGAGATGTCGGAGCTCGGCAGCGGCGTGCTGAGGCCCGACTCGGACTCGGTGAACGTCGTGAACGAGTTCTCGTCGTCGTCGACGTCGGCGTTGTCGTCGGAGCTCAGACTGAGGTTGTCGGCCGTCTGCCGGTACTGCCAGACGCCGCCGAGCGATGTTAAACTCTCCGCCTGCGCCGCGAGCTCACGTCCGCTGCAAGAGCAGGGTGCGAAATTAACGCGAGTCCGGAGGCAATACTCCCTGATTTACTGTCGGACTCCCTGATTTGACATATGCAGGGGTCCGTGTGACTCCATGAAAATTCTGCTATATACCAACTAGTTCGTTCCAGAGCACGGCCTCGCGATTTTTCCAGCAAATGTCCAAAGAAAATTTGGTAGATGTGCAACTGCATGAATCTTCAAAATAAGCACATGCGTTATTGTTAATATCTTTAGTTTTGAACTTCAGATTGTGGACTCCGTCATTTTGCTGCGACTCCCTCTTTTTGAGGGCAGGGAGTACGTTGGACTCCCCTGTTCCATAGTTAATTTCTACCCCTGCAAGAGCATGAAAAATTGGCATCAACAGTCGACGAGAATCGAAATAAAAAGGCCGTCGTAATCGCTCGCAGTTGTTGCGGTGCTGGTAATGATTTTATTCCATGCAATGCTGAAATGTCACACAGAACGTTTTTTTTACCTCGGTTTCGAGCCCGACTTGGCTACACCACCATCGCACGGATCTCTAGAGGCAGATGCTGAAGATGAGTCAACGCCTGGCGATGCTTCTATCACATGTGTGTCACCCTTTGCAGAAGAATGGTTTTCTTCATGAATGGCGGACGTTTGGCTAGCAACACCATCTTGTATCACAGTCGGCTGCAAAATCTCGTCTCGTAACGCCTTCATCTCTCGGCCAGGATCAAGTGCCACTGCACCCTAAAAGAGGAGAGTGCTAAGAACAGCATTGCCAAAAACAGCACCTTTTTCATTGCAGAAAACCAAGCATTGCACTACTAAACATGTGAATTCGTTATCAGCCTGGAAATACTGTGCCCTACACACCTCGAAAAATTCCAAGAAAGACTTGCTGGTAAACAGCGGATAGTGCTGAGCAATGAATTCCAACATCTGTAATGCACATAGCCGCCTTTCTTCTACCACCTCCTCATCAAAGCGACCTGATGAATAACATGAAACGCCGTTTACATTGTGCACTGCCTGACACCAATTCTATTGCCAAATGTTGGCAAGTAAATTAGTATAGTTATAGGGATGTGTATTTGTACATGCATATCTGTGTATCACGGATGACCAAGTGAAATATTTTATATGTATATTAAGTAATAAAACAATTAAAGGGACAGTAGTCTCTAGGACTTTACTGCATACAGCTGTACTTACTGTATAACAAATCGTCTATACCCACACGTATTTGTTACCAGATACCTAATTTAATTGTTATAATTAATTACACATCAACGCTATGAAATTTGAACGGCGCCATGACACCCGCGACCGTGCTGCCACCCCGAAAAAGTTGCGTATTTGACAATTTATTTTGCACGTTACAGACCGAGGGCTAATCACAAAAGTGCAATTATATTTATACCTAAATGCTATTTAACCGAACGATATTCATTTTAGGGCAAATTTATCCATATTATAAATTAAACTATGTGTCGTTTATAAGATATTACAATCCTTTTGCTTTTAAATTAATAAATAAGAAACACCCTCGGTCTGTAGCCCTTGGCTGGAAAGTGGTTTTGCGCAACTTATCAGATCGTGCGCTTTGAGTGGCGTTGTAATCGTTGCCACCGTCGTTGTAATCAAACTGTAGTCGTTAGTTTTAAAACATTTAAAAAATACATTTCTAATGGTGACTGAACCATGAAACTTTTTATGTAGCGTAATTATAACCTAAATTAGCTGAAAATAACCCTAGAACCTAGAGTAAGCTCTCCCTTTAAATGGATGAGTGCACAAACAACTATGCCTAAATATAAAATGTTCAAAATATTATATATAATTTAAGCAATTGCTAGAAAAGAAAAAATTATATATATCAAAATAATGTAATAACAACAAAATGTCTATCTTACCAAATAGCTTTGCCTTTGCAAACTTGGGAAATTCCCCTTTCAGGTATAGATCTTTATGCAGTGTCGAAAGAACTTTGTGAAGTTTCTTGAAATCATTGTACCTCTTGAACACTACCAACTACAATACAACACAAACAAAAATATATACAATATTATAACATGATTCATATCTGCCAACATTTACAAAATTAATGTTGATGGGAGTTTCTGTTTAAGGTCACATCTTACCGAGTACATTTAATTTGTTTTGTTGGTGGCATGATATCCAATACTTATATAAATAATAAGATCCAGTAAACTTCAGATAGTACTAGATCAAATTTCCATGGCATCAACAGGAACACCAATTCGGATTGTTTTAAAGTGATTACGTCATTGTGAATAGTAAAAGCGAAAATTTTTTCCACTTTTTCAAAAAATGTAAGTGATTCTGTTAACTTTTTATGGTTAAATTACTGCATTATACTTACTATTTTACTATTCCGTTCGATGGGAACAAACACTCATGACTCATACATAGGCCATAGCAAGCATGTCATGATCAATATACCAAATCGCCCAGGTTTTTTGGATTTTTAACTACACTAAAACCTCGTTATACCACCCCCTCGTAATATCGCCAATCTCACTTATCGTCAGGAAAATGCCAATGTACAGATCGTTTGTATCTATTTGTACGTCATTTAGCTTAGTAATACCGCCACTCATTAACCGCCAACTGCCAGCCTTATAGCTATGTACAATCCTATATAAATGCATTGAAAATACACTCGTTAACTTATACCGCCATCGAGTGTTGGTCGGTATCGGCTGTTCAGTTTCTATGGTAACATACACACAGCACATCCACGCGAGTCCTATGTAATAGCAGTAGTATTTAGTGGTATAGTACTAGCGGTAGAGATTCCGCCACCATCATCACTTGATGCTCAGAGGTCAATTCAGACTGTATTGCGATATTTTGAGTCGAACGCATATTCTACTAAATGTGACATTTCTGACGTGTCCCTCCTACAATCGCACATGAATTCACTCATTTCAGAATGTTCTAAACAGAAAATTTTACACTTTTTTTAAGAAAGATTTAACCATGGACTATCAAAATACTATACACAAACTTAAATGTACATGTACATGTGCTAAACTCCGGACAAACGAAAACACTAAAACAAACATGAAACTATAATATTTTTATTTTAATAGTACTTAAATTCAGTTATAAAACAAAGAAATTTTGTTAATATGATTTTTTGTTGTCATTAAAACTTTGTTTATAATCATATCATCTATTTTTATTGGTTTTCTAGCAACTGGGGGGGGGGTATTTAGTGGTAATATCAGACTGCAATTTCTATACCTCGTTATAACGCCGATATTTCCCAAGTCCCGATGGTGGCGGCATAACGAGGTTTTACTTTAGTTGACAAACAATCTTATCAGGTAGGAATTCGAGGATACATTTAGTCCTGTTAGTACTTACTTTTCATGTAAAAAAATTGCAGGGTTCTTGTTAATAGCCGGTAACCGGTTATTTTTACCGCCTATCGCGCAATTTGTTACCGGCTATCAATTTAAGAGAAACTCCCACTAAAGGCGGTAAAATATTTAATCCATATTTGAAAAAACGAAGTTTATTTTAAATACTTCCAACCCAAGACTAACTCTGTGCACGGGCGGGTTTTTCTTTTTATAATAGATACTTAATATCATATATTTTCCTATCTAAAAAACGAAGTTTATTTTAAATACTTCCAACCCAAGACTAACTCTGTGCACGGGCGGGTTTTTCTTTTTATAATAGATACCTAATAATAGGTACTTAATAGCATATATTTTCCTATCTAAACTACCAAATTCTAGAACCCATACCCATCAAAATAGGCTATTTGTGGGTCAAATCATAAATTTTTTCTAATTAATAAAAAATGGTGGTGAAAAAAAACACTTCGCGCCTTCGCCGCTCGCCCTACCGTCCGTGCCGAAAAAACAGTTACCTGCTATTCATTGTCAAATTACCTGCTTTTTCAAAAGTTAACAAGAACCCTGAAATTGCAACAAATTTTTTGACAAATATACGCCACAGAAAATTTGTAACGTAGTCAATTTAATTAATCATACAAGGTGGACAAATTAAACATTCTACAGACAGGGAAAGTTCAATATTTGAGAGAATATTGTACATACCTCAGTAACAGCCTCTGGGAAGCCTCTTGGGAAAACCTGAAGAAGATGAAGTGACCCAACGGCAACAATCTTAACTCATTAAATAAATTTAAGCTGCTGCAACTGTCAAAACACCCAGACTAAAGTCTGGGGTTAAATTGCACGCTCACTAGCTAGTGTTCTCGGCAATTGATTTAAGAAATTGTGATTTTTTTATGCATTAATACATAATGCAGAATTCAAACAGAAATGGTATGCTAGTTTCACTTTTATATTTTTTAAACGTTATTCTCCCATGTTTATTGATGATTTTAAAACCATTGTATTAATTTTGTTGTTTATTCATTACAGTCCGACCTTCTTTATCCGGCCACATCAGAACTGGCACCCGTCCGGATATGGGATTTGGCCGGATATATGAGAGTTATGCTCGAACACAGCATTTCTATGCAGTTCAGTAGGGTTTATGCATGTGATAATGTATTTACTTGTTGCTATGATTATTTGTAACAAACTGTCGTGTTTTATGGCTTATATGAAATGGAAATAAAATGAAATAAAACAGAAATTTTACCGGAGGCATAGCGGACACGAGCGGACAACACACACATGCGCGCGCACGCTCACACGCAAACACACGTATGGTTGGTACTGTACATCGCGCGAGTTTTGAGCGAGATTTTTAGGTGGAAATAAATGAAAAACAAAGAACATTACATACACTGCGAGATCGCGGCCGGTTAATAGAGATTTCCGGATAATGGATGGCCGGATAAAGGAGGTCGGACTGTATATAGAAACTTCTGACTGTTGAACATATTATCAGATCTATTGTATCACGAAAACAACGAGATATTTTGCTATTATGTTATCATTTATTCACGCATTAGCTTGTTGTTCATTATGGAGAATTTTTACAGTTACTTGTTTTGATCTTGCTCTTTTTATTATGGTCATTACTCCATTACTAGTCATCTGTTATCAGGATTCGTATGATTCACTTGCAATCTTATATTTGTAACCTAGCACAATGGCATTGTACACTGTGATTCTAGATTCCTACTAAGGCCAAACAAAAATATACCTTTGGTTCGGGTCACATGGATTGTGAAAATTAGGGTAGGTAGGTAGGTATACTATAACATTTTTTATTTTTTATTTTTTTTCCTGCAAAAACATGGGTAGGCAGGAATAAAAAAAAAATTTCACAAGTTAAATATAGGGTATACAGCTTTAAATGCAAGAGCCACGAGATGCAAATGACTTGCAGTTGCATGTACCATTGCTGCAAGTCCTGACATTGTTTTCAAAATGTGAACACCTGGATAGTAGGGTTAGGAATCGCTCCAAAAACAGAGCTAGATTAATCGTCCCTTTGAACGAGCGAGTAACCGAAGTGTAAATGGCTCTGCGGCCGCGTATAGCACGATAGCATGCGTATACTATATAGTATGCGATCGATCGCGTACATCAAAGCCGGCCGCCGCGCCATACGACTTTCAGGCTATGTTTATGAAGTAGCCGACCCAGGCTCTATACGACTGTTTCACGTTGTAGGAAACGTAGGTACGAACTGTTTCACTTCTCGCCAACGAAGTTCTGTTTATAAATATTTTGGAACTCTCTTTAGGTAAATAAAATGACAAGAGTCGGATATTTGAATATGTATGATCGGCAGGCGGTATCTTTGAATTTTATTTTTTCTTGAAACCCTCTAAAAGTGACCGCAGTCACATATTTTATCACTCAGAAATGTGAAGTCGGGCGGGTGACCCGAACCAAAGGTAATTTTTTGGTCGGCCTAATAATAATTATGCACAAATAATGAAATAAATATCTTTATTAATTTATAAATTAACAATTCTCAATATCTTTGTTTGCATGTCGTCACATAGTGAGAAGCGAGATCTTGTGGCTACAAAGTGGTACGGGGGCCCCGGGGGGCACTCTCCACGGAACTGGGTAGGGGGGTGCCTCGGGGACCTTGAAAACCTGACCCTGTCGCAAACCACTTTGCGCCCTAAAATACACCCTGTCCCAATATACTGCACTAAAAAGTATACCCTGTTGCAATATTGCACATTTCGGTTATGTCCTGTCCTGTCAATATAGGCAGATATTGGTCCAATATCGGCCTGGTGATATTGGCCCAATATTGTTTTGCCAATATTGGGCCGATATTGGACCAATATCTGCCTATATTGAACCAATATGTGCCTATATTGGTCCAATATTGGCCTGATGATATTATTATTGGTCCAGTATTGTTTGAAGTGGCTATATGCCCGGCAGCCGGCATTTAGAAATGTCAAGCGAACTGTATATTCGAATAAGCCCAATTCTCCTAGCTTCGGATCACTGAGCGAACGAACTCGCAATCGACACTTAGAAAATATCAGACGGCTGCCGGGCACGGTCTTTGATTTCCTAAATGCCCAGCAGTTTTAAATTTTTGGTGATTTCTCAAGTAAACAGGAGGGTTAGGGTTAGGGTGCCGGCTGCCGGGAATAAAGCCACAGCAAATATTGTTTTGCCAATATTGGTCCAATATCAGCTTGATGGGTGTGTATCTAGATCAGCAGTGTTGTAGTCGAGTCCGCACCCCCCTCCGTTCTTTGCAAACCCCCCAAAAAATAACTTTCGTGGGCTACTTTTCATTTATCCAGGCCCTCCATATTTCACCTTTCCAGTTTGGTCCCGGCGAGCGTATTTTCAGGCAAGCCACTCAGGGTTGAGAAAGCGCGCCACGGGCCACGTGTGTATGGCCGTGTGCACGCTGGACGCTGCGTACGTGCCTGCTGGCCAGGGGCGACATTGGATTAAAAGTACGGCGTGGGGGGGAGGCGACAGTTGTTTTAGCGTGGTACTAATACACTCTAACAATGTAGAGGGTTGGCATGTTGGCTGGAGCTATGAGAAGGCCGAGAGACAGCCCAAACAATCTCTTTTGGGGAAATTGACAATCGAAGCTGCAGATCTGCGGGAATGACACACGGGTGTGCCGTGGCAGGGAAAATACTATACGTGTGTAATGTTCACTTAGGATTTTCATGGAATTACCTTCTATAATCCTACGGGTCGTTGGTCCTACGGGTTACATAGCACGCTTGCAGCCACACCACGCAACGACACGCACGCACGCGATGCAGCACGCACGCGCACGACATGCACGCGCGTCAGGCACACACGCAAGCACGCCGCAGGTCACAGCCGCACACACGAGGCCAGCGCCCGCACGCGCGCGCAGGCACATCACGCAAGCCCACGCCCGCAGGCACACCGCGCACGCCACTGCACGCACGCACGGCACGCACGCACGAACATCGCACGCACGCACGAGGCAGGCACACACGCAAGCACAGACGCACAGGCATCACAGCGCACACACGTATATACCCGCGGTCGGCGGCGCGTGCCTGATTGAATCAATTAGACGTGAGATAATATTAACATCGCTGCAAGATCTACGATTTACAGCATACGGCTAGCAGAATTAAATGAGTAAACGAATATCAGTACAGCGAAGTCTGTGATGTGATTAGGTGGTCATATAAGCTGAGGCACGTTATCACACTTGCTTCTTTCATACTTGGTGGGCAAATTTTATTTGGAGTGGTGCATCGCATTGCCACATGAGGCTGGCGGATGCAATAAAATTGCACCCTCCCATACTTTCTTCTTCGAGTGCGCATAGTAACTATTATGATGAATAAAAATCGTCGTTATAAAATGCGCGGATATCGGGTTTTCTCCCATCTTGCTTAGTATTATCTACTCTTGACTGAATGCCAATACAAGTACGAGTACACACATGCATGCTTAAAGTGGTAAAACGACTTGACAGATCACACCGTACCATCGAATTCTACCGAGGCCGCTGCGAACCGTGCAAGCGCTTAGCGTGCACTAGGCTAGGCCAGTCGCCAGTCGCGAGCAACGCGACGTGCCAGAGCACGTCATCATAGAGAGCGCAAGGGCCGCCGACCTGAACAATCGATTCCAGGGCGACTTTTTCTTTTGTGGTCGCCCCTCGCAAGTATCTCATGTTTTCGGGGCTCTTCTTGGCTTTCCTTGATCTGCGGGATGGCCCCGTCAGAAAATCGCCCGTGCGTTACCCAGGTTACAGCCGTTAGCCCCCATGGGTATTGGTAGCTGTTACCTCCCTAGAACTGATCGAGAATACCAACGACCTTGATACAAGCTGATATTGCGACCAATATTGGCGAAAACAATTTTTGCTGTGCTTTTATGCCTAGCGCCGAGCAGCCCTTACCCTAGACCTCTCCTGTTTACTGGAGAAATCACAAAAATTTATAACTGGCTGCGTGCATTTAGGAAATTCAAATACCATGCCCGGCACGCCGTCTGATATTTTCAATGTGATCGATGCGGAGTTCGTTCGCTCAGTATCGAGCTAGTTTGAAGAATTGTAAAGGCTTATTTAAAGTCGAAAAAAATAAGATATCAGTAATCGCTCTGGTACAGTTTACTAAATGCCGGCTGCGGCATATAGCCACTTCAGAACATACGTGGACAATTAATCAATATCATCAGGCCAATAATAGATTGACAATATAGCCATCATATTATGAGTTCATATAGTAAGCAAATATTGCGTAAATCCAATTATCGGCCCAATATGTGCCAAAACCTAAATATTGTTAAGAGGGACCACCCATATATTGGCAAAACAATATGGGCGCCAATATCACTCAGGCGATATTGGACCAATATACATTTCCGTCATATTTGGAGCTCGCTGAGTGACATAGGACCTGATTACAACCGGAGAAGGGCTCGAATTGCGTACACACTAATGGGTCAACCCCAGAAGTCGCGACTATACTAGGCTTCGCATATGTGGCCCTCAGTATATTGCCGACGGGTGTAGTTTCAGGGCGGCTAAAGATTGCGGAAAGTGGTTGTTGCAAGACACCGTAGGCTTGTTCATAGGTCCCTTGAGGCAGCCCCCTCTACCCACGTGTGTCGCGTTGATGGAGTCCGAGGTTAGGCCGACTCGCGCGGTTATTGGATCTCTCCTCCCGTACATGACTTTGATAGCTCACAATAATACTCGCGCATTCTCTTAATAAGTGTCGACGACATGCAAACAATAAGAGTATTGAGTTTACTTGTTCAGATCTTTTGTTTATAAATAAGGTAAATAAGTGCATTAGCTATGATTGTTTCTACTCCTCAATGATCTCATACGTCGCCATCGAAATTAATATCGAGATTTATTATTAGGGGCCGACCACACCAATTACCTGGGTTGCGTTCGGGTCATCCCGCCGTACTATCCAAATTTTGAGCTGTTACGGAATAGTAAAAAGTTTGTGACAATACTATACCTCGTTATGCACCCGCACTGGGTTCACTTTTAGAGGTTTTCATATGAACACTATGTCATCTATCTTTCTGCGTGTGGTACTACATTCTGTTAAACACGGACTTACCCGAGTGTCTTAGATTTTTATTATTATAGTCTTATGCGACGCGGTTAAAATCGAAGTATATAATAGATAAATTCTCCTTCTGAACTTTTGAATAAAGTTAGAACGTTTCCCTGCTCTGGTTAGTAATTAGCGGTGTCTTACTTATATTGAAAGTATGGGTCCTCCACGCTGTGTATGATTATGTCTCTTAAGTACTTGACTACGTCTATTACCATTAACTGCCGCGTGGGCTATAGAGCACCCATGGGGCAGCGATGGACCAACTTCTCCAGGCCATGTCAGCGGGAACTATGTTTATTTCTCGCTATCATAAGAATGTGTTGTCGGCTGTGGCTTGTTCGGTTGGGACAAATACATTGTATTGTTGTGTCAACAAAAAATATATTAGTAAATGTATAGCTCAATTGTTCTTTTTTTATCTTCATTGAACGAATGAATAATATAAATGTATTATACCAATCATCTTTGAATGTTATAATCTTGTTACTAGACAGCAACCATATTATATTGTTCCACATAAATCCCCTAACGCTATCGTCCCTCACCCCTCCTGCAAATCACAGGCACTGAGTTGTTTTGTTATAACTTTTAAAGCGCAGACAACCTCGTTATCGCCTGATGCGCCAGCCTCGATCTTGGGCGACCAGTTGGGAAACTTATTCCGGGCCGTCAAGGAAAGGGTGATAACCGTATTGGGTGTTCGCAAATTCCAATAATAGAAATTGCAGTCCTGATTATTACCAACTAAATTACCCCTTTTCGCCACAGTTAGCATAAGATACCAGCAGACAAGATACACAATATTACCAAGCATGAGATTAGATGTTAGGGTCTTTACAATAATTTCAAAGGTGTAGTCCGGCTCTTATTAACTGTGAAACTTAACAACATTCCGGGAATAAAGATTTCAGCTATTATATTGATACCAAGACGTTATTTTCTAATTTGGGTATATTCTGAGGTGATATCTAGAGATTGTTAAGTACTATTAAAATAAAAATATTATAGTTTCAGTGCCTTATGTTTCAGTGTTTTCGTAATGCCTTGCTCCGGTGAGGTTTCTAGCCACACAGCCGTTTTATAGCATGCTAAGCGGACTTTAAGAGTGTGTTTGATGTATATAGGATAATGTCGGTGCGATAATAGTTCCATGGTGACCTGTATAGAATCTCTTGAATCAAAAAAAATGTGGTAAAGATTTTTGTGCTGTTGTAGAACATTCTGTTCACTCGGAATGCCTCTATAGCTGTAAATTCATGGATGTTGCGATATTTGCGCCCTAATGGTCAGCGGACACGGTGTCATGCAGTTATATCAGCTCGATCCAGAATTTAGGTATATAGAATATTAGGCAGGTATTACTCGAGCTTCAATAAAAATTATCGCCCATATACTAAGTCCCTTTAATTGACCTCGTGATGCATTCAAGTGATGATGGATGGCCGGATCCAGTCTTACTGCATAAGTACACTGTATATCATCTAAAATAACGTTAATCGCTTTGATGTAGATTATTTGACTCTTGTCTCTCATGTGAAAGTGTGATATGGGCTGTGGTGATATGCATTTCCATGAGAAACTGAACAGTTTCCAATGACTTACAGCTTACCAACTACTTCTTGATGCCGCAGCTAATAAAGTTAGCTTTAACTCGAGTGTATTTTCAATTTGCAAATTATTATATAGGGATGTGTACAATGTATTAAGGCTGGGGCAGCGTTGTGGAATCTTGTCTCACTACGTAGTTATAGATTGATGTGGCAGCCTTAGCGTGAGATACTATAAGCGCTTAAATGACGTAACAATAGATGACATAAAACTTATCAATAGTAAACGTAAATAATATTGGCTCATTTATGCTTGACACGTACATAATAGGAGAGGCATTTGGCTGAGTATTCTACATAGAGGATCTAGGTTGTCCCCGGGTACTTGCAGGAACGTACCTGTCCGGGTGCGGTCTGGGGTTGGTACCGGACGTTAACTAACTCGAACCACTATTTGTATGGTAGGTAGGTTAGGGTTTAGTGGGAGGTTGTAGGTCGATCCGCTAGACTCTTATGGAGTAGCGATGTACGGTCCGGCATATTTAGTTAATACCAAGGTTAGTTCCGGGTAGACCGGACGTATCCAGGGTACGCGCGGCAGTTACCCCGGAGGACTAACCCTCTCGAAAGTCAGAAGTGCGGATTGAGATAGTTAGTGTAGTTAACAAATCCAAAAAGCTGCTGGAACACTATATATGGTATATAATATGTGAATCTATGACATGATTTGTATGGCCTATGTATGAGTCATGAGTGTTTTTCCATCGTAAGTCGGAATAGTAAATGGGTACATTCGTAAATAAATGCCTCATTGTCTCTCATAATGACCAATATAATATAGAAGTTATCGACGATTATCACTGTGAGCATTGTTCTGAAAAGTGGAATATAGAATAAAGATGTTTCTGGCTGTAGTTTTTTCTCACTTCACAATGACGTAATACATGCCTTCTGATCAGCCAACCACTAGTCCGGAGACCTCTGGTGTTCCTGTGATCATGCCATGGAAATCTTGAGCACCAGGTCTAGTACTTTTTATCTTGGTTGATGTGTACGCCCTGGATCGTTATTCATTCCTCCATATAATATATATAGCTAATATTGAATAGTATAATGCAATGAACACTCAATCAATATACATGGACTTTTTGAAAAGTTATGTCACTGTCTGCGGAATCAGGAAATACAGAATGTCGAAAACGGCCTTAAACAGCGAGAGCTACCCTATCAGTTTATTAAATGTTTTTGCTTTTGAGAGATTGGTGGCTGATGCAATGAAGGTACACATGTTTTTTTATAAGGCTGTGATTGGTTAGTATATTTGATATTTTGTTAGTTCGTTGCTATATAATGTGTAGTGAGTTGTATGGTGTCTCCCCGTAAGAGAGGAAGGGGTACATTATGTGAACAGTTTTCAAAAGAAGACATATATAAAGTACATTAAGAGTAATAATCCCATGGGTTCGGACATGCGGGTGGTGAACAGTAAGGACAGAGAGTCCGGCTTAGGTACCTGACTTAATAGGGGAACTTTCCAAGTGTGGGCGAAATGGCACAAGCCTATTATGGTAAGATAGAACATTTTGGTTGTTTTACATTATTTTATATATATTATTTTTTTCTTTTTCTAGGCAATTGCTTAACAGATATGCTCAGAATACATAACTTAAGTTGCGCTATTTGAACATTTCTATATAGACTGATTTAGGGCTATATAGCAGTTGTGTGTGTATTTGTTGCACCTCTCCATTTTATAATTGGCGAGAGACTTTGTGAGTTTCTCAATAGGTATCTAGCGTTTTAGTATTTTTACTCAGCTAAATTATGGATATATAAGCGATCAAAGTCTAAGTACATTCACGCTAACATAATAAGATTTCTTATCAAGGTCCTTCAAGTCAATTTTGAGAGGTACCGTACGTATAGACCATACTTCTTTTATAATTTTAATGTTTTTAATAACTCATATGTACAGCTAATCCAGATGAATTTCTATGTTTAGTGATATAACTATTTATATCAAACGCAGCACGACTATTAATGTATA
>NW_014577326.1:51301-57405 GCF_000485595.1 Priapulus caudatus | reverse complement strand
AAAAAGAGCCCCGGAAAAAAAATTATTTATTTTTTCCCTGATCTAGATAACCCCAGGCTTCTCCAAGAGCACTTATAGCCTGGCGGCCCGCCAGGCTATCGTCGAGCCCCGCCATCCTAAAATGCACCCGCCACTCTAAATATCATAGCCGCCATGCTGGTGTATACACAAAAAGTTCAAACAATTAATACACGTTGTTTATATCAGAATAAACTTTGAAGTGATATGCAGAAAGCCTACTAGTTTACTTTGTGTTTACACACAGAGTGTCCCAGATTGCATCTCAGAGCTTCTACAATTTAAAAAATTTCTGGGGGGGGGCATGTCTCCGGACCCCCCTAGCACGCAAACTGCCTTCGGCGATTTGCAACTAGGACCGTAAAGGCAGCACCCCATGCTATAATGAAAAAGCTTGGAGAACCCTGAACCCTGTGCCCATAATGATGTTCGGAAAATATAGTAATTACAAATTAGTATATACCCTGCCCAGCGGCGCGAACCCAGTAGCAGTACATTTAACAACTAGAGGCCAACAGCTACTCCGTGGCAGCCATGAAGAGCCCACAATGAAGGGCCATGATGGGGGAATTGATTTTCAGTTGAATTTGACTTGGATTTTTTGGATTTTTGGATTGTTTGATTTTGTTGGTTTTTTTATTTTTATTTTTTTTTGTTCTTTTGGAATTTGTGGATTTTTTAAATTTTTTGGTTTTTGGGGATTTTTGGGTTTTTTTGTATTTTTTTTATTTTTTGGGTTTTTGGATTTTTGGGATTTTTTGGTTCCTCCCTCTCTCTGTGGACCCTGCGCTCTATATGCCCATCGTGATTGAACGGTATGCAATGTGACTGTGCCAGGTTAGGAATGAATTGAGAATAAGACAGACATGATATTGCGTATAAATCCAAAAAAAAACAAAAAAATGGAAAATACAAAAAAACCAAAATCCGAAATGTCTGTGTTATTGTGAATTCATTCCTAACCTGGCACAGTCAGATTGCATAGAAGAGTTAAGGCACTAACAAAATACCCATATACCCAATATGCTTGTCCACTCCACAGACAGACGGACGGACGGACAGAGATCGCAGATAAATATATATAGATGGGACTGGGAGTGCCCCCCCCCCCGGGTACTGGGGTGTATACTGTATGATAATTCACTAATTGACACCGACGAAACCATAGAAATAGTATAGATAACCTATGTTATCTAGGTTATCTATACTATTTCTATGGACGCAACTCTAACCCAAGTTGTAACAGTGTCAGTGATGCTGAGAGGGTCTATGTCCCCCGGGGTACTGCCGGAACGTACCCTGGGTACGGTCCGGTATACCGGAACGTACCATGGTACTATCAGGAGTCTATCAATAGTCTATTGATAGACTCCTGGTACTATCTAATATGCCGAACCGTACACCGAGTCTAGGGAGTCGCCTACTCCCTAACCCTAACCCTAACCCTAACCTTAACCCTAATCCTAACCCTAACCTTAACCCTAATCCTAACCCTAACCATATCAAATAGTGACCAGGGTACGTTTCGGTATACCGGACCGTACCCAGGGTACGTTCCGGCATAGACCGAATAATTCTGTCTCATATAACCTTTTTTATATTTTGGTGAGGGTTATATTGGGACAGATCGGGGTTCATTGAAATTTCGTGAGATCGCATGCAAAATGCATGCGCTGCGAATGCAGCCCGTACGCCGCTATTGGCGCGAAAAAAACCCTACCGTTCCCTTCTACATGACTTTACCTTGCTACAGATATGTGTATACATTCACTTCAATCGTTATTCACTTCTTAAAAGATTGTTTTTCAGAAACCCGCTTCATACCACTTTCGTAAATAACATTCACTATTTTCAAACAATCAGACCAATCAGAGCGAGTGTTACAATAGCCTGGTTCTCGCTTGTATCTGTGGCGTTGCAGGAGGGCTGATAGACTCGCTCTGATTGGTCTGATTGTTTGAAAATAGTGAATGTTATTTACGAAAGTGGTATGAAGCGGGTTTCTGAAAAACAATCTTTTAAGAAGTGAATAACGATTGAAGTGAATGTATACACATATCTGTAGCAAGGTAAAGTCATGTAGAAGGGAACGGTAGGGTTTTTTTCGCGCCAATAGCGGCGTACGGGCCGCATTTGCAGCGCATGCATTTTGCTAGATACAATAATGTAACCCAAACCCAAGAGGATAGGGTTACAAAGTGTCCCTATCCTTTTCTGCGGAGGAATGCCCGAGTGAATCACTCGGGCCGGTTTGCTGGTGCGTTTTCAGATACTAGAACTTCCAAACTGGGTTTATTCTCAACACGAACCTTTCTCCGCTACGAATGAATCGAATCAATCACTTGTTTTATTTATAGAGGGAGAATATATCTCTATGCTTAAGCCAAAAAATTTCATGAAATTTCCAGCACCTAATTATGTTACCACACAAATTTGAATTTTCTATATAAAAATGGTATTTGGGATATTTCTCACTACCAGAAAGAGTGAGGATACAAAATTTTTGCCACATGTTAAGCACAATATGGACCAAAATAGCCACGTCAGGACTTTTCTTGAATATTCATATTTACGAGAAAACTCGAAAAAAAAATGCTTAAAAATCAAGTTGTGTTAAAATAGAACATTTTAGCCGAATAAAGAGGCATAACTAATAAAGTACGGCAACTTAATGACAATCCTGACGCGCTTTTTTACCACAAATGTTCCATTAAAACGAGTGTAAAATTAAACTTAATCCGAGTTGTAATCACAGAGAGAATATCCATTTATACAATCGGCTACTATGTCAGAATGCGAAACGGAGAAATGAGGGTTTTTCTATTTTTCACAATGAGTGACCGCCTGTGTGCAAAATGGGTGAACGTATGTGATATATCTATTGTTAGTACTTACTGCCGACATATCCATTGACTACTGACACGCACTAAATTGGTAAAATGTTCCATGGCACCTTGAGAAATTCTGAGAAATTAGACGTTACCGTCGCAGAACCGCGCGAACTGCGCTCATCCTGACGTCACAAAGCTAATATCAACAAATGCGCGCGCCTGTACGCGGCCGCCACTACAGTAACTGAGTAAGGTTGTGTTGTGAGGTGTAGAACTCATTTTGGGCGGTGGGATACTTGTTTGGATCACTAGCGAGATGTACATGAATTACATGAATACATGTAATGACAGCTGTAGCAGGGTTGACGCTGAATGATACTGCTTATTTATTACTATAGTGAATATCGGTGTTGTATCATGACTCTGACGTCATAATGACGTCAGCGCGGCTTACTACACATGTACGTGGGCAGCAAAACGCTCTGACGGTTCACATGATCCGTTATATGGAGACTGAGCATGTACACAGTGTGCACATAGTGTTAGCCATCGATAAAGTTGAAAACGAAAAATCGATAAAATTTCATGCACAACGTGGAGAGTATCCTTAAGTCGTGCGTAGCGACACCTTTGTTGGGCGCAGATATGCAGATACGCAGTTGCGTACACATCATTTCACGCAACCTCTGCATTCTGCATACCCTCCTAAATCCTATTGGTTGATCACAAATCACGTGCCTGAACTCCTGTTTATGTGCATTGTGACCCTACCCTAACCCTATTAAAAAATAAAATAAAATAGTAAAAATTATTTGTTGTTATGAAATTGTTGTAAAAATTATTTGTTGTTATGAAATTGTTGTAAATAAATTCATGTAAATATTTCCCTTAATTGGAAGAAATGGTTAAATGGATAAATATAGAAAAATACAGAAAACAGGTAAATAATAATAAATCTGATGGGATTCGATCCAAGGACTTTGAGCCGTAATCCTGTGCTGTAGCCGTTTGGCTATCAAGGCATATTGGGTTCCCCAGATTATGGATGTGCCATCAATATGAGAACAGTGACATCATTGAGGCAGTTCAGGAATCCAGTGTTTAACCTCCTCTTGAGGGTCAAAGGTTAACAGACACTTACTCTTCGCTGTGCAGTGGAAAGCACATTTTCATGGTCCTTTCAATAAAGCCATAAAAGGGTAGGTCACGCTGAACAAAAAAGTTTTTCACGTCGCTCCATCAGACCATGTCCTCAGAAAATGTCTAAAATCTGCCCTGTGCCCCATTGACCTTTGACCTGTGACCTCCAATTTCGTGCACAGTGATGGCTTTTCCTACCATGATGCTATAGACCGACTATCAGCGAGGCCCTAGGGTGAGCTGTGTTAGCATTTGTGGCCGCGCAATTCTGCATTTCCTCCCTATACCTTTAAGTTACAGGAGGGAATGTATCCCTTCTTTTAAACCGGCTTAGACCTTTGACGCTATTGACCCCCAGCGTTCAACAGCCCAACTTGTTTGCGGGACTTGCCCCAACTACGCCCGACTTTCTAATCCGTACGTCGCAGCCCGTTAAGGATTTGTGCCAACTGTTGACGCACGGTCGGCGACGCACGCTCATGCCGATTCTACAAGCTGTGCATCTGGCACTATGTCAGAGATGAATAAAATACAGAAAACATGGTTAAATAAATAAAAAGTCTGATGGGATTCGATCCAAGGACCTCTTGAGCCTCGTAATTCCTGTGCTGTAGCCGTACGGCCTATCTGCAGGCATATTGGGTTTCGCAGATTACTGGATGTGCCATCAATATGAGAACACGTTTTGATGGACATCATTGAGGGCAGTTCAGGAATCCACTGTTTAACCCTCCTCTTGGAGGTCAGAAAGGTTATCAGACACTTACTCTTCGCACGGTCAGTGGAAAGCACATTTGCATGGTCCTTTCAATATAAAGCCATAAAAAATGGTAGCGTCACGCGCTGAAACGGCCAAGAAAGTTTTCCAATCGCTCTCAGACTCCATGTCTATAAATATCGGAGAAATCTGCTCCTGTTTGCCGTGACCGAATTTGTAGTTTCCTTTATGACCTCAATTTTCGGCACAGTGATGGCCTTGTGTCCTAACCATATGAATTATAGACTAATACTATCAGCGAGCCTAGGTCGAGCCGGGTTTAGATCTTGTGTTTGTTCGTTTTGAAGCGCAAATTCTAGCATTATCCTCGCCTATACTTAAGTTAAGGAGGGAATCAGTCCCCTTCGTTTACAACCTCTTGACCTTTGACCTTTGACCCACCAGCTTCAACATTCCACACTCGTTTTCGATTACCCCTACGTCCCGACTTTCTAATCCGTCACGTCAAGCCGTTCAAGACGTTTGTGCCCAACTGTTGACGCACGCTACGGCGGACGCAGCCGTACTCATTCCGATATCGATTTACAAGCTGCATCTGACTATGTCGAGATGAGCTAAAATACCAGTAATAATATATATGTAAAGCTAAAATAAAAATCTGATGGTTTCGATTCGATCCAAGGACGTGTTGCGCCAGTAATCGTGATGGCTGTAGCCTTGTTTCGCCTATCGATGGACAATGTGGCTTATCCAGAGTTAATGATGTGTCTATGCATATGAGAGACACTGCTGACAGACATTGAGGCCAGTTCAGGAATCCATGTTTTTAACCAACTCTTTATGTAGGGTTCAAAAAGGTTTCAAGATCATCTTACGTCTTTGCACATCAGTCGGAAAGAGATACATTTCATGTCCTGTTCAATAAAGTTATATATAATAAATGGTAGGTCACGTTTTGCTGATTTACAAAAAGGTTCCTTTCACATACGTCCGTTAGGCACGTCCTCAGAAAAATGTCGGATATATCTGCGTCTTTCCCCCAATGCTCTGCTTTATACTCTGTTTGATGACTGTCAATTTCTGAAAGGAGGCTGTTTCTATCTAGTGGATGGCTATCTACACGATCTATCACAAGCCTAGGTCGAAGCCCGTTTAGATTTGTTGCCGGGCAATCTGCATTTCCTCCCTATAACCTTCAGCTTAAGGGGGAATTGTTCCGCGCCTTCTTTTGACACCTGCTTGACTTTGACCTATGACCGCCGAGCTTTGAATACCCAACTCGTTTTGTGGATTACCCCCCCAACGCTCCGATATCGTGACGCGGTACGTCGAGCCGTTTAGATTTGTGCCCAACTGTTGACGGACGAGACGGACGGACGGAGCGGGCTGCGCGACGG
>NW_014577326.1:42299-51276 GCF_000485595.1 Priapulus caudatus | reverse complement strand
GCTCGCTGCGGCCCAAATGTTTGCTTACGTTGAATGAGCTGCCATCTAGCTGGCAGACATTAATACTACATGTCATTGAACACTCGGCTTCATGATATAATCAAAATGAAACTGTTTAATTTACTATCATGTGTGGTATCAAGATGCTCCGGATATGTACCTTGTACTTGTCGTCCCTGCCATTGGATCAATTTATATGATAGGTTTTTTAGCACTGGGGACGAATTTCTCTTTGGCAAACTGGGCCTTACGATCAACAGAGGGTAATGAACTGGGTCAGCAATACATCGGCTACTTCCCATGGAGATGCGTCGCCAGCGTGACCTATTTGGAGAGAGTGGCTGGAGGGCATCGGTGGCATGCATGTCTGTCTCTCCCTGGTTTCAGTGTGAGAACTCACTTGATAACGTCTATATATATATAAATAGCTGAAAGAGATAGAGGGAAGTTACAAGAGAGATAGAGAGAAGACGAGAGAGCGACCATGTGAGCGAAAGATAAGGGAGAGCGAAAACGCACGTAAGAAGAAAAAGAAAAAAGATTGCAAAGAAGTGCCGCAAAAGAGTGAGAAGAAGACGTTAGAAAAAGAAGAGAAGAAACAGAAGATTGAGCCGGAAATAGTACCGAGAGAATTAGAGAGATAGACACATGATAGAGGAGAGAGTGTGTGGGTGAGAGGTAGAAGAGAGAGAGAGCCAGACGAGATTGAGAGATATGAGAGAAGGGTAGAGAGAAGGGGGGGGAGAGTGAGAAAGAGAGTAAAAAACCCTTTGTCCTGCGAGAAAAGAGAGAAAGAGAGAGAATGAGTTAAAAGAAGGCGCGAGACAAATAGGCGTACTACTGATTCCGCGTGACTGTATTCACTTCTATTTCGTAACGATCGCTGCGTGCGGCCAGCATATACAGGTTATTTTTTTATCCATACCATGCAGGCAAATACAACGCGAGCTATGGATGGCTGGAGGGGCCAGCTCTATCGCTCTTCTGGGTCGATCAACCCGAAACCCACGCTAAATAGCGCCATCGTTCTGGTTTGCCGACGCGTCGGATTGTCGTCGGCAGATAGCGAGTCCGATGCTCTGCGCCTGTCTAAAGACGATGTCGTCGGCGCAGATCTTTACTGCTGCACGTTCCGGTATACTATAATTCTATGTGTACCCCTCTAATTTTATCATCATCTTGAATTATTATATTTATTATTATTCGGTTCGGATGGAATTAATTTAAATAATAATTATAATAGATGATTAAATCAAAATCGAAAGTTCGTATTAAATACGGCCTTGTCGATTATTTAAATACCTCTTATCGTTTAGATGGTAAGCTTCTCAGCGCTGTTGTTTGCTTTAGAAATGTTGCAATTTTGCATGAAGGAAGTCGGAAAATACGTCCATGGTGATCGAGACGTTTCACTCAGAGTGTATATTAGTTATTATACAGTGTAGGTAGATCTGCCAGAATATAGCATAAGTAAGTTCCCGAATACCCAATAAACGTTTAATTTTCACTAGAGCAATACCCGTGCACAACGTGGAGAGTATCCTTAAGTGTTACATTTATATAACCGTAGCAACAGACCTCAGATAAGCCCAGACGCTCTGCGGCTCTTGTTCTATCTTTATCCATTTAACTATTTCTTTCCAATTAAGGTAAATATTTACATGATTTATTTACAACAATTTCATAACAACAAATGATCTTTACAACAATTAATAATTTTTTTTTTAATAGGGTTAGGGTTAGGGTCACAATGCACCATAAAACAGGAGTTTCAGGCACGTGATTTGTATCAACCAATGGGATTTGGGAGGTATGCAGAATGCAGAAGGTTGCTGAAATGATGTGTACGCAACTGCGTATCTGCATATCTGCGCCTAACAAAGGTGTCACTATACGCACGACTTAAATGTTACGTTTATAACCGTAGCAACAGACCTCAGATGAGCCCAGACGCTCTGCGGCTCTTGTTGCTTTAATAAATTGAAAATGATTACACTCCCTGCTTTTTAGAAGAGGTGGATTTTAAAGATAAAAACATTTCCTATTTCTTGGGGGGGGGAAATCGGTGGAATTTATTTATATCTCTGCTGCTCTCACACCATTACTTAGGTTGTCCTTAATTTACAGGTTACCTTTAAATGCACAGGGTGTGGTTTGTTGCTGCTGTGCATTCCCCCATTGTTAATAAACCACTACTTTGGTTGCCCTTTACAGGTTACCATCAACTGTGCAGAGCGTGGCCTGCTCCTGCTGCGTGTTAGGGACGAAATACGCATGACAATTGCTGCTTACCAGACGCTGTATGAGAGCAGTGTAGCATTTGGAATGCGTAAGGCACTGCAAGCAGAACAGGGAAAGATCGAGATGGTGTCCAAAGTGGACAGTCTGGAACATGAGAAGCAAGAGTTGGAGCAACAGCTGAATGAGCTAAAGGGTAAATGCGAGCAAGTGGAGAAGAGAGGTGCCGAGCAACGTCAGCTTGAGGAGAAGAAGCATGTTGAGGAAATACAGTTCCTGAAGCGTGCCAACCAGCAACTAAAGACACAGCTAGAAGGAATTATCGCTCCCAAAAAGTAGAAAACACCTGTGGAAAAATTGCATCACATTTATGCACCGGATGATACTTAGGTGTAGCAAAAAACACGTGTAATTTGTTGAAATTGACGATAACGCTTTCAATGCATAGTAAGTATAAACACAGTGCGGTATACACATACTTTTAATATCACAAAAACAATACACACGAGCATTGGCACGCACGGATGCACGCACGCACACATACATATTATATATACGAGATACTAATATTGATAATAATTTAGATTCATTCAAGGTTGTATAAATGTTTATATGCAAATTATGGTGAAATTTGCATAATTTAGTTTACCATTATTTCCATGCACTCTGTTTTTGTTCTACAGAATATCCATTTTATTGTATATTTAACAAATCAGTCAAATTAGTACAATACCCAAACGTTGCAGATTGTTCAGCAAACGTTGTCATTAGTTATAGAAGTTTGTTCATCTAGAGAAGTACTGGTATATATGTTGCTCATAATATATCACATTCAGTACCTAGCTATTTTTTTAGATAACTGATTTGGTGAATTCTAACAAGAACATTGATGTCTTTCGCAATGTCGTTGAATGTGTAACATAATAAAAACTGTCTAAACTTAAAATACATCTTCCAGTTAATCAAACGCAGTGGCTGGAGGTACGGTAGCCGTCGGTCGTTGAAGCCCCTTTTTGGCGTTAGGGTTAGGGTTAGGGTTAGGATTAGGGTTAGGGTTAGGTGTTCTAGTATCTGAAAACGCACCAGCAAACCGGCCCGAGTGATTCACTCGGGCATTCCTCCGCAGAAAAGGATAGGGACACTTTGTAACCCTATCCTCTTGGGTTTGGGTTACATTATTGTATCTAGCATTTTGCATGCGATCTCACGAAATTTCAATGAACCCCGTTCTGTCCCAATATATAACCCTCACCAAAATATAAAAAAGGTTATATGGGACAGAATTATTCGGTCTAGTTCCGGCAGTACCCTGGGGGACATAGACCCTATGAGCGTCAGTGACACAGTAACAGTTCAGTACAGTTGTTTACGCCGCAATATTGTCCGTCGTTGTTGAGCAACATCTAATTAACGGCTAACAAGAGGAGTTCACGAGAAACAGCACAATAAAAATCCCTGGTTAATTTCATTTTACCTTAGAAGTGACTTTATATACTGTGAACCCTTTTGAATGACGACTAGGCTCTGTAACCGTAAAACATCGAACCCATGGATCTTTCTTGGAGGGGGCCATTTCGGTTGTTCATTTGTTCTATTAATATAAGAAAGTTAGTACGTGATTTTATTTTACTTATAACAATGACTATTTAATTTTCAATAGTATTTTAAGAAAGATCTGACCGCTTATTTTAAGTTAATACAATAATTTTTTTTTATAACATTTAACATTTACTAAATTAGATACCAGCAGTGCTGCATATTCTTTATGTTGATTGTTGAATAGCTTTATATGTTTACGGGCCATGGCGATGTTGCTATAGGAACTGTACACTAATGAATGCTGTGAGAGTTCACGCGTAACTTGATTGTAAGCATAGATAAAACTTTCACAAAAGTGAAACAAATAAATAATAAGCACTATGATACCACCAGCATCTTCTTTAGTTCGCCATGACAACCCGGTGCTTGTCAGTCGAAAAACTGAGAAGAAACATCAGGTAAGCTAGACAATGACATCATTCAATGCCATCATGTCTGATCAGACTGATGTCAATCTGACATTGACAATGACAATCCATGATGATGAAGGAATGTCAATGTCAACGACTCAATGAACCTGCAGGCTGCAGCAATGCCAATAGCCAATGCCGGCAGCATGAAATCATTGAATGATCATCATGCATAACCTCATATATGAACAATGCAATGTTATTTGCGAGTTAAAGTAACGTATCAAAGCTAATTTTGATAACACTGGAGATTGAGTAAAAAAGAATCAATTTTATGTTAACCAAAGCCAAAACCTAGGCAAAGGCAAAGAAGAAGGGAGAGAATTCCAATATGGAATGTCGAATGACAGAAACGAAGACGCAAAACTTAAAAAAACGTGTCATAGTAGTATAGTACTTAGTAGTACCTAGATACAATAATGTAACCCAAACCCAAGAGGATCATAGGGTTACAAAACCCAAACCCAAACCCCCCCCCCCCTATCCTCTTGGGTTTGGGTTACATTATTGTATCTAAGTAGTACCCAGATAACATGCTGACGTAATAACTAGTAGTAGTAGTATTAATAATTAAAGCCTGGTGCCTTAATTGTTGTAGTGGTACGTCGTAAATGGGGGGGGGGCTTATGTCGCTGTCGGGGTTGCGAGCCGACTCGACTGGAAGCAACTGGATTTCGAGCAACTGGAAGCGATTGGCAGCGACTATAGTTGCGTCCAGTTGCCCACTGTTCTATTCCGAGCAACTATAGTGCCCTCCGCTCTGCCACAGGGCTATATAGAACAAACTATGTTGAAAATGGGCAAGCGAACTAACTGCTCGCACGAAAAACAGCTCACAAAACGCTAAATGATCAGGCTTTTTATTTTAACACTTATTTATCTACATGGACCTCTTATGGTCTATCTTTTTGAACACTTTTCACAACTTTACACCGTGCATTTATTTATTTATTCCTCTTAAGTGTTTTGTTTACATTTACTTACGCCGTTTGAACGGAATTTTGCAAATAGTACTAGGACTTAGAGGAATAAATGAATAAATGCATGGTGTAAAGTTGTGAAAAGTGTTCAAAAAGATAGGTAAGAGGTCCATGTAAATAAATAAGTGTTAAAAAGCCTGATCATTTTGCGTTTTGTGAGCCGTTTTTCGTGGGAGCAGTTGGATTACCTATTTTCAACATAGTTTGTTCTAGATAGCCCTGTGGCAGAGCGGAGGGCTATAGTTCTAGAGCTACATGTGTCATATGATGGGTACATTATGATTATGTAATATGTACACAATACAGGTGTACATTATGTGAAAACCTTATTTTATATATATGCTTATACATGACCTTACGTCATAAACACACACAATAAATACATATCTTACAGATCTTTATATATATATAGACAATTGTTATGTCTGACTAATACTAATAGTAGCATGCAGGGATGGGAATCTTCCCCGGATCCGCGGAAATCCGCGGATTTCACAGTCCCAGGGTCGATTTTGTGAAACGTCTAAATCGGTTGGGAAAATTTTAGGGGGGAGTTAGAATGTACACATTTTCATTTTACAGTCCAACAGTACCTTCATTTAATAACATTGTAATATACAGCAGGCTGTAACATTGTAATCCCATTATGCAATGATAGCATATTTGCAAGCGCCAGCATAAATGTGATGTGTATTATACATTGTATCAAGCGAACCAGACAATGCGTCTAGACAATACGCCTGTCTGCAGTGTAAGTACTGTGGAGGCGTATGTAAAATGATGAAGGCCTTGTATACCACCGCTTGAGTGTGCAAAATAAATCGAAACGGAATTCATTTCGAGCAGTGTTTTCATGCATTTGACCACTAAATATGGTGAGATTAATTGAGAAGGCGGACACATCTACCATAGCAGAGATCGACAAAGATGTGAGGAACAAGTTTCGCTGGGCTTGGTTAGAAAAATCTGTCACACTGAGTGTCAAAATCGGAAAGAAAACTGAAGAGGTGACGGAGCGGTTGAACGACTATGTCGGAAAGTGCGATGTAGCTGGCAAGGCAGTGTTTGTACTGCAGTAAATTTGAAACTGCCTGGACAATGAACATCTTATATTATATAAAGGTTAGCCTTTGGGACAGTGTGGATCGAAGTGTACATTAAAATAATTTTGTTTGCAGAATGTAATTAAGTAAATTTTTGTATTGATTATTAATTCTGGTGTTATGATAATGACAGTGCAAGATATACTCCCTGCAGTGTACTGTAATATGCTCTGTAACAATACTGTTCTGTATGTGTCTCCTAATGCAATTTTATGCCTTGTAAGTTGTGAAAATTCAAAAACTTCCTGAACCCCCTGACCAGGCTTCGCCCTGGACCTGACCGCCCCCCCCCCTGCCCGCTGGACCTCGGCTATTTTCAGCTGAAAACACAAATTGTCATTGCCATCCCTGAGCATGGCATGATGTGTCGTTATGGTGCCAGATGAACAGTTATATAAATCGTTACGTTTAGCAGTTACGTGAACGTTATAGGTCTATGCGTGTCACTCCAAATCTACTCATCTCTTCCTCAGTTATTTTTTTTCTATTCTGAATGCACATTTATGGTAGGCTTCGCGGGCTCCTCCTCTTTTTCCCTGCCTGAAAACCTAAAACGACCCCTTCCTACTTCTTGCCCCTAACCTGAAAAGATAAATGCTAATTAATGATTTTATGATAATTTTGTTTCCTACCTTGAAGTTAGTCTTTCGATCGGCAGTTCGTCTTCATATTTGTTTTAGCCTGACATGATGAGCCAAAATTCCTTCCCCAGACTCCTTTGCTTCTTTCTCTTTCTGTTACTGAGAGGTGACCCCAAATATAACTCACTCGAGCCGCGAACCTGTGCGCCATATATAGCCAGGTCAGCTGGCATGGTGCCAGCCAGCAACACCCCCTCCCTGTACCGGCTATTAGGTGCAACCCCCTCTCTCACACCTTTTGGTACCAGGGGTGTGCTGGACAATACCAGTGTCGTGCAATCCCTGCCCTGTGAAGGTGTACTTATAGGTTTAGCCCCCCCCCAAATCTCTACAATAACAACAGTTAGATAATGTTCATTATGTCATATTCTTTATTTAGACAGGTAATAAAGGAACAAGCCCAACACAATTGCTGCAGGATCGTGCCTCACCTCCTTTTCCTAGTCCTCCAAAGAAGTTGGATCCAATTGAAACTAAGGTTTCGCAGCAGACAGAGGAAATTTTACATTCAATTCTTCCACCACGTGAATGGGACGAAGAAGGACAACTGTGGATTCAACATGTATCGAGCACACCTGCTACGCGGTATATGCAGTGTAAATTTATATACTGAAAAATGCCATGTACAGTATTTATATAGATCTTCATTTTGTAGTTCACAGTAATATCTACCAATCGCCTTGTTGTTATTAATTACTATCAGTAAAACTATTTAATAATAAGAAACTAAAGAATAAATTAAAAATAAATTTTATTTAGTTATTTTCCGCACTACTCTCTGACCCTTCTGCCCCTCCTCCATCCTTCACCCTCTTTCATTCTATTCTTTTTCGTTCTTTCTTTCTTTCATTATCTTTTTCTCTCCTCTTCTCTCTCTCCCTCCCTCCATCCCCTTGTCTCTCTCATGCACGGACACATGCACACACTCTCCCTTTGTGTTGCTCTTGCTCGTCCCTTTTTACATTATCTTGCTTTTTTGCTCCGCAATAACGGATAATGCTTTTTAGGTTGGATGTAATAAATCTGCAGGAGCAACTAGACATGAAACTGCAGCAGCGGCAGGCCAGGGAGACGGGTATTTGCCCTGTGCGGCGGGAACTCTACTCCCAGTGTTTTGATGAGCTTATACGACAGGTGATATTTGCACAACTTTATACACTTTTGGTTTGGTAACAATATTGCAGTACATCAACATTTTAATCCGCACCGCCTAATCTTATCCTACATGTGGGTTATTTCGTACCACCATAAAAAACTTCTCATCATTACTCATCACAAAATTTGCTCCCAACCCTTGGAATTTGTTCAGACATCAAAATTATTCCGAGCATTCAAAAATCTAGCTGTGTAGCATCCCTATATTCTAGGAAAACAGTTTTTAGCTCATCTGACATAGTCAGATGCAGCTTGTAGAATCGCATGATCGTCCGTCCGTGCGAGCGTCCGTCCGTCCGTGCGTCCGTCAACAGTTGGGCACAAATCTAAACGGCTCGACGTACGGTCACGATATTCGGGACGTGGGGGGGTAATCCAAAAACGAGTTGGGATGTCAAAGCTGGGGGTCATAGGTCAAAGGTCAAGAGGTGTAAAAGAAGGGGGAACATTCCCTCCTTAACTTAAGGTATAGGGAGGAAATGCAGAATTGCGGCACAAATCTAAACGGCTTGATGTACGGTCACGATATTCGGGACGTGGGGGGTGTAATCCGAAAACGAGTTGGGATGTCAAAGCTGGGGGCCAAAGGTCAAGAGGTGTAAAAGAAGGGGGAACATTCCCTCCTTAACTTAAGGTATAGGGAGGAAATGCAGAATTGCGGCACAAATCTAAACGGCTCGACGTACGGTCACGATATTCGGGACGTGGGGGGTGTAATCCGAAAACGAGTTGGGATGTCAAAGCTGGGGGCCAAAGGTCAAGAGGTGTAAAAGAAGGGGGAACATTCCCTCCTTAACTTAAGGTATAGGGAGGAAATGCAGAATTGCGGCACAAATCTAAACGGCTCGACG
>NW_014577326.1:11488-35700 GCF_000485595.1 Priapulus caudatus | reverse complement strand
TTCTCCGTCGTCCTCTATCTCCTCCTCTAAATGTCCGGGGGGTAATTGTCCGGGGGGTAAATCTCCGGGGGTGATTGTCCGCGGGGTAATTGTCCGGGGGGTAAATGTCCCGGGGGTAATTGTCTGGGGGTAATTGATCGGGGGGTGATTGTCCGGGGGGTAATTGTCCGGGAGGTGAATGGCATGGAGGGTAATTGTCCGGGGGGTATTTGTCCTGATACCGTATAGGCGTCTCACGGAATATTATGTGGTTGAAAGTTTACACAACAAGTATATCACACAACAAGTGATCCGCGTATCATTGCTGGGTACTATGTGGAAGCTGTTGGGTCGAGACACGGCTGTCCGTTTACGGCTGTAGATACGGCTACCGTACCCGTAGCCACTGCCTTAATCAAAATATTATAACGAATAATTTATGATAAAACTGCTTAAGCCATATTGTCAGAAGCGTATAATATACACTCCAGTCCTGATATTATGGCAGAATAGAAATAACTTTAATTTTAGTACAAATCAAATGCATATAAACTAAAATGCAATAAATAAATAAATTTAATCATTTATATAATAGTAAAAAATACACGCGCACTAGATGATAAACAAGAGGTCTGATGAGCTGGCGCACCGACGTTGACGATGACGGTATGAGATGACCACGTAAAGAACCACGTGGGTTATTATTACTCCGCGGGACACGTGGTTCTATATTTTCAATGAGATTATTCATAGTTAATTCTCATGCACGCAAAATACGTCATTTTAATTTAGGATGTAAAGTGTGACGCTAATTTTGGTTCATAATATGCAAAAGAAAAGTGTAATTATGTAATACTTACAATAAAATTTCGACTGTTGCGCAACAATTTGGTTCTATTTCTATGATGGGTGTAGTGAGTCGCCGGTTAGTTCCTTTCTTGTGAGCTAACTTTTGGAGAAGCATGTCATTCCAAGGAGAGGATACTCGGTAAGTGCGATTAATCATTTTATACTAGACATATGTACCTTCTTTATGTATAACTAGCAAGGATTGTATTAAAATTTGTTATGTTTCACTCTCATGTAAGTTTATGAGTTATTTATCGTGTGCAGTGTCCAATTCATGCGATGAATTCGATTTCGAAATTCAGCAAAAATGGCTGCCGGTTCCGTAGACATCATTGTGGGTTTCACAATCTAATAACTATCATTCGAAAAAGGCTTCTAAATGGCTCATGTTGCTTTCAAACTTATATATTATAAGAGCTAGTATTGTACAGCTGAGTTTTCCTTTAAAATGCTATTGTAATGTATTAAAGCTGCGGCATATGCTCTGATGGGTTCAAGGATAGAGATGATGTCCAGGGCGCAAATCCACTTTAGGCACCTTAGGTATCACGAAGTGATGCACAGATTTCTGTGTATTATCAACAGATGCACAGACTTTCCGTATATCAGGGAATGATGCAAAAACCCTAACCCTAACCCTAACCCTAACCATATCAAATAGTTACCAGGTTACGTTCCGGCAGTACCCTGGGTAGTCCCCACTAGGCACCGTATATCTAACACGATCCCCCAATGCGAGCACCGAAGCGCTGTGAGGAAGGTAGGACAGCACAATTTCCACCGGGAATTGTCCGATATCAATGAAAGTTTTTGCATTCTCAATAAAAATATGCACATCACCCGTTTATTCCTACTTTGGTGTACTAACCTCCCCTGTAATATGTTTCCCACTGTCGATGATATTTGACAGCCGTTAGGAGAGTAAAATCCGTCGCCAGGTAAAAAATTAACAGTTCCCACACGTTACAAATGGCGGTCCATTGGCGCTGGAAGTCATGGGCAATGGGGCCGCGCCACCTGATAGGACAAAATTCTAAACACAAGTCGCCGCGCATTTGTATCTACACGTGTGGGAACTGTTAATTTTTCACAAATACTGGATATATGCTATATACGCTGTAAAACGATGCATTGACAGTTCAAGCCAAAGACGCCGGAGACAACAATACAAAATAAAGAACGTGTATGCACATGTATTTTAATTGAAACCATTCACATTTTTTATCTAAAAAAGGTCCGTTGATAAAGTCCGTGAACATTGTTGTACCTACCTTCTCCACACCTTCGGTCGCTCGCATTGTGGGGGATCGTGTTTTAAGATATAGGAGCTGCCTGTGGGTAGCCCGACCAGAGCTGTGGGCGGATTGATCTATTTACAAGCCTGACCACCCTTCATACAAAAAACTATTCACCTCTGGCAGATCTAGATGAAATACGTCTGTATTATCTCAAATAAAACTATTCCTTACCACCTATTGACTTGCTGTTTAAAATATCGAACGTTAACTCACAGTTGTCCTCCTTACTTAAACTTGAATGTATCTCTTAATTCACGGTATAATCTGCTAATTCTCACAGCATCATCAACTTTTCAAATCAGCTGTTAACCCCATGTTTAGCAAGGCACGCGAAAACTCGAACCGAATAGACTTCCGCTAGAAAAATACTACAGAAATAGTACGATGCGCTCTCAAGCAATCTACACACGCAAAGCAATAGTGAACGATGTTCAGAAATTTCTGGGCGCATTTTGTCTAAAAAACCTTGGATGACATGTTTCTCGGATGTAGGGGTCGGCTTTAACATGACGAACCGACAGATCGTTTAATTTTCCTTTGGTTCGCATCCATTGCGGATTTTTAGTCACAAGTTTCGGAAGATTAGCAAACAGAATGGTGGCAAATTCATAAAATCTTGGGTTGCATTCGTCCTCAAAAGTATGCTGTAACCCGTAAAGTACCCAGCGCATCGCTAGCGCACTGATGGTTACAAGAAGGTGGACGTTTACTGATTCATTTGGTATATCACATGTGTGGTGTTCTTTGGCGATACTTGGAATATAAGGCAACTACGTGTTTAGCTGCAGCCTGTGTTCGAAACGGTATTCTAACCCTAGCAATACCGTTTCTTGGAGCTATACCCTGGGGGACATAGACCCTATGAGCGATAGTTAGAGGTTAAATTTTAGTTGCGGATATAACTTAAGACATATTCACTTCGGATAGAAGGCATTAATTGCCTATCACAGACGTTTTATAGCCGCAAGTAACCGTTACTAAGTTGGTCTCGAGCATCCGTAATAGAAGATCCTATAGCCCTGCGGCAACTGCACGCGGGCTATAGTTACTAGAGCTAAGCAAAGTGTAAATCGCAATCATAGAGCGTACATAGCGTTAGTATAGCTCTAGAATGAGATTGCGGGGCATGATTGCTCTTAGAGTTCCAGATTGTATTTCTCATTCCCTTTCTATATCCTCATTTTCTACACTGCTGCCATGCAAACAGATTTACAATATATATTTGGTCATGATGCAGTTTTAGATCAATTAGTCTTATACAACTGTTGACTGTTGTTATATTCCATATGGTATTCAATATAAAAGAGTTTTTTCGCAATTGTGACGTGGTATAGTTGCTGCTTTTTTGTGATTTGTAAGACATTCTCGCTTGTCAGACCGCCACCTGAATATGCTGGCAGGCAGTCCAATGAGCGAGAACGTGAAGAGCCAGCACCAAGAGACATACCTGAGCGTGGTGATGACGACAGAGCTGGATTTGATGGGCCTCCCGGCACAGAAGTTGAGAGCATTATTGAGGTATGAGTACCACTAGCAATTGTGATCATCACCTCCGCGCAAACGGAGGTCATGCAATCGCTCTCGTGTGTGTGTGTGTCCAGTCCGCGCGGCGCGATCGATAGCACGTAGTCAGCGTTGTAACATACATGTTACATGCTCGCGGAGGTATGCACTCTCCGTGAGTGCCCTCTGTCTAGTTTGTGTGTGTGATGACTGCTTTGATAAAAACCGATGTTAATATCTTGTTTTTGCTTCACCATTGATGTTATCTGTCATGATTAGGTTCCTACCATATTAAATTTTATTATACAATAGTGCAGCTCAATTCTCATGACCAGACAGCATAGGGTAGTGTGAAGTTTATTGTGTGCCATTATTAGCCAGCTGCTAATGTCATATCTGTTTAGCTATCAATTTATAGAAACCAGTATGGCAGTATGTACATTTGTAGTTGCTAATTATCTTGATGTCATCCGTTGAGTTGGATCACTTGGGTGAGTGGTTGGTTGACTACTTTTATACTGTTCTGGAATCCCTATCAAATGCATGAGTAACCTATTAACTTTAACTCTTTTTTCTTTTCTTTTTTTGCAGAGCAACTGGGACGAGGTGGTCGACAATTTTGATGATATGAAATTGATGCAGAACCTCCTTCGTGGAATTTATGCCTATGGCTTTGAGAAACCGTCGGCTATCCAGCAGAGAGCTATTATGCCTTGCATCAAGGGTAAGAACAGTTTATATTTGTTTAAAAAAAACGAGGTGATGAGAATTGTAAATGTATTCTGTAAAAATTACAAATTAATATTCTTAATGCAAAAATTACTTTTTACAGGCAGCTCAGATATGACTGACCATGTTATCATTCACAGCATATAGTCCCCTTCATAGTACTTTCAGTGACCCTCCCACTGACCATGTTATCATTCACAGCATATAGTCCCCTTCATAGTACTTTCAGTGACCCTCCCACTGACCATGTTATCATTCACAGCATATAGTCCCCTTCATAGTACTTTCAGTGACCCTGTCCATCTATCCTATTTATGCCAGGGAACAACATACATGTACTGAGTGGATCTTGATAAGAATAAAAGGGTCACAGTAATATTTTAAATTATGATGGCAGGGCCTAATCCAAGCCATTTTTCATACCGAATACCGGCGCCCAAATTACGACCCCTAGCAAAACGGCCAAATTCATAAAACGTCCAAATTAGCAGAGCTCTAAAAATTGTGAAATTAAATCTCTATGTTTCTATCGTTATGTAGGCACTGTTTTAAAATAAAATGGTCATATAAGATCTCTAATCTATTATCTGAATAAAATTGTAATGTTATTATACATCTACTATATAAAAAAAATCCCGCTTGCCATGGTTGCCCATATTAAGCAGTTAGGATTAGCCCCTGGTTGTTGATATTATTGTATCCCCCAAACGAAATTCGTGGGGATACTATGGGTTTGGCATCGTCGCGCCGCCGCCGCCACCGTAGAGATTTTCCTTGTGAACGCTCTACCGGCTTCAGTTTTTTTCGGATCATCTTCAAATTTCGCATTAAGGTGCGTTATCGTAAAGCGAAGACGCCTATTGTTTTTGGTGTAGGCGGAGTCATCGTTACCATGGTAACAACATTTTTTGTCCAAATATTCTAGAACCTGTAACTTCTGCACTTTTTACCCGATTGCCATGAAATTTACATTTGTGTTAAAATTTGTATTTAAATTTATATTTAAATTTATGATTGTCATCAAATATATATAGGACATGATATATCGGCCCTGTGTGCCAAATTCCATGACAATCCGGTAAAAACAGCACAAGTTACAGGTTCTACAATATTTCCACAAAAATGTTGTTACCATGGCAACGATGACTCCGCCCACACCAAAAACGATTGGCGTCTTCGCTTTACCATAACGCACCTTCATGCCAAATTTGAAGATGATCCGAGATCGGGTAAAAACTGCCCACCAGGTCACTGCGACCTTTATTTCACCTTTACCTTGATCTTGATCATATTTCTCTTCCGCTCTCTAACTCAGCCCCTAATTGACCTAGCGCGACTAAACTTGGTATGTTTACACATCTTGGGGAGAAGGTCTGTCGCATGTCTGTCGCAAAACCACCACTGTCCTTGACCTTAGTTTGACCTTCACCGTCGACTTACATTTCCTCTTCGGCCTTCTAGGGTAACCAGATTCCATATACTTCCACATCTGAGGCACACCAGTTGTCTAACAAACCTTTGTCTTTGTGACTTATTTAACTTTACCTGCCTTCTACGTCCTTACAGAGATATTCCATTCATACTAGATCACGGGGGATACATGTAGTTGGCGACAACTGCCCGTTTCTAGTTGGTCATATATTTGTCATATATTTTATATAATGGTCATATTGTTGAAGGCATGTAATCAGCAAGTTGGTTTCTGGTAGTAATAATATCACTGATAATGCTAGCAGGGTGATAATGCTACCAGGAAGCAGTCATTTGCTGCCAAGGGAAAAAGGTATCTTTACAGAACTCCGATAATAACATAGCCAGCATACATTTCTACACTAGCACTTGGGTACTTTGTTACACTGCCAATCAATATTCAGTCATTGGTCATTAAGGCAAATTGGTCAAATGGATATGTGGAGTTGCATGTCCTAGAATAGACTGTCTTGGCTCTGATATGGTCTAGGTACTCCATTATTATATCGTGACCATCACATTGTACTGCATTCAAATCATTAGTCTGTTTCCTGATTTCCCAATTGTGTTCCTCTAATCCCCCAGTGTGTTGTAAAGGAGGGCAGCAGCAATGAAGAGCAATTGTAGAAGAACGATGAACTAAAAATTCAATGAACTAATTACACGTGTGAAGTGCTAATAAGTGAGTCATGGTCTAATTCGGTTGCTTTAATTTATAGGGATACTTGACCCTAGGTTCCTTGCATATTTCCAGTTAAAATAGGGTTAGGCCTAAGATAAAATATTGCTTGTTCCCCCTTTACCGACCGACTCGCCAAAACGCCGCTACTCGACACATTTTATTGGCCGATTAAAACAAAACAAAAATTATTTCGTTTCGCAAAAAAAAAATCAAATTCGTTCTGCAAAAACATATACACAAAACAGAATATACAATAAAAGTCAATATGCATAGTACATACACACATCTTGTCAAAACAAAATAAAAAAGATTTTTCACCTACCTACCTACTCGGTACCCTGAGAGGCGAGTAGGTAAAGGGGAAACAAACAATTTTTTAAGGGTGGCCTTAGATTACACTACAAAAAATTTCATTGTTCAATATTCATTAGAAATATTTTTCTTGTTCTTAAACACGAAAATGATTTTGATTACAACGACGGCGGCGTCACTACTAGCTCATCTGCTTTCAACGTTGTGCATCAACATTTAGGTTCAGTTATAATGTGGACGAATTTGTCCTAAAATAGAAATCGTTCGGTTAAATAACATTTCGGTACAAATATGATATTAATTGCACTTTTGTGATTAGCCCTCCGGCTGTAACATGCAAAATATATCGGAAAAATCGCAACTTCTTTAGGCTGTCAGCAAATTTGTGGTGTGTCATGTCAGCAGCCAACAATAAAGATTTCAAAACTCGCTGTTGTTTTATGAAAAATGTGAATGCATGGTTATAAGAATTTGTAGGTATATACTATTATTTATGCACGTACTATCATAATATATCCTAAACTTCTGGGGTGTTGCATCCTTTTAATGTGTTTGTGCAATCATTGTGCTGCAGGCTTTGACGTCATTGCCCAGGCACAATCTGGAACCGGGAAAACTGCAACGTTCTCCATAGCAATTCTTCAGCAAGTTGACATTTCAGTACGGGAATGCCAGGCTCTCATACTGGCACCAACTAGGGAATTGGCTCAGCAGGCACGTACATAAAATTGTGTTAGGGTTTGTGTGCATGCACAGGGGTATAAAGCATTAAACCTTGAAGCGTTGGCATTTTTTAAGGAATTAATGCTTGCTATATACATATTTGAAAGGACTTGCACATTATTAGAGGTAGCCAGGTCATATACAATACAAGTAACCTATATTATAATGTCACTGAATGTACTCAACAAAGCAATGATGACAACCTGCCCTCTCTTACACGGTAGCGTGGTTGATTACCATATAATACGCTATGCTGAGCTTTGTTAGTCATGGTAGTATTTATTGCATATGACAAGTTTTCACAATTGAGCCTCACATTTACAGAATGAGCTAGTTGCATATTTAACAGTTGTATGTTAAATTGCAGCAAAGTCGAACCTGATCCCCTAGAAAATATCCTGGTACATGGTATCATTCTGTTATTGATTTTCTTTCTAGATCCAAAAGGTCGTTATTGCACTGGGTGATTATATGAGTGCTCAGTGCATGGCCTGCATTGGTGGCACTAATGTGCGTGAGGACATGCGCAAGCTTGAACTAGGCGTACATGTCATTGTGGGAACACCAGGACGTGTCTATGATATGATTAACCGAAGATCTTTGCGTAAGTTTTGTGTTTTTTTTTGTCATTCTTGTGTAGATATGCTGTCGTGTTTTGCAACCATGACATGTAATTTATCCTTGATAATTAGAGTAATCATATTTTGGATCTACATTTTTAGCTCATCTGACAGTCAGATGCAGCTTGTAGAATGGTATGGTTGTCTGTGCGTCCGTCAACAATATGGGCACAAATCTAAACAGCAATTCTAAGACAGCAGTCTTGAAATAACGGGATGTGGGGAGCAATCTGAAAAGACATTGGATGGTCAAAACTGGGGGCTCATGAGTCAAAGGTTGGAAAAGGGATTACCCCGCCCCCCTTTAACTTGAATTGACTACATCACGAATTTTCTATGGTGTATATTTGTATAAAAAAAAAAAATGTTGCGGTAAATACTAATGGGACTAAATGTATCATCAGGTTATTACCTGATAAGATTGTTTTTCAACTACAGGCTTGACATACAGTTGATATTCGGGATGTGGTAGGGGCACAATCCTAAAAGACATTGGGATGTTGATGCTGGGGGTCAAAGGTTAGGAAGGTGGAATATTTACTCCCTAACTCGAGTATATATAGAATAAACAACTGTTGGGGAAATTTGAAATTGTGCCACAAATGTAAATAGCTTCACCTATGCTTTTGATAGTCGGTACAGTGGGAAAAATACACGGGGGCTCGGGGCAATTTAGCCCCCGAAATGCCAAAAAGAGCCCCCGGAAATTTGCATAGAGTTCAATGCAAACCACATAGAGACCACATTTTAGAGTGCTATTTTCATGCACGCGAGCTTGAAAAGTAGCCCTCGAAAAATAAATTTTACATTTTTTCCCTGAGTCGGTATATAGAGTCGTGGGAGAACAGCCATGACCTTGGCATGCACAAGGGCAGGGTCTCCAACGCATTACGATTTCTAGGCTTAATTTCCACATTCCGCAGCGGCAAGGTTATATTCCTCATTTCAGTTGCACTGTATAAAATTTGCACTGATTGTTCGCATCGTTTGCTTGGACACATTGTTGGCACTGGTCACGCGCTGGTGTAGTAGAGATGCAGCAAGTTTATTAATAGCCGTCACTGCGCGAGTCGTTTCTTGAAAATGCACGCTCTGCCATTACCTTAGTTTTGCACCCCCCCTACCATCGCTCAGTGTTACAATGTGTTTCTATGCGTTTTGTATCTGGCATGTCTACGGTAAATGGAACAGCCTAGTCAGACAGGCGCTGTCTGCAAGGTGTCGCGTAGTTTGTCTGCTAATCAGATTAACATGTGGGGAGAATGGCGTCCAATTGCCATTGCCATCCAAAAAACCAGACTTACAGAAATTCAGGAACGAATATACACAGATGTGGCCTGTACTTGTGAAGTCAAAACTCGGTGTTAATCATGGCTATTGCATGGTATGCAAGACAGACTTTCAAGTGGGGCACGGAGGAAGGAGTGACTGTCAGAGGCATATAGTCTGTCAACAGCATAAGTGCTATGCGGGTGCAGTGGAATCTACACCCAATATATCAAGCTTCTTTGCAGCAGATAGAGGTCTGTCTTGACGCAGAAGTGAGATTTACGGATTATTTAATTGAACACAATGTGCCTTTGAGGGCGGAAGACCATGCAAATGAACTCTTCAAGACAATGTTTCCAGACTCACAAATAGCCAAAAGTATGGCTGTCGTGGATTTTGAAAGTATGGTTGCAAACATGTATACAAAAACACGTGAAATTGTGAGAAATTGCAATTCTTACCTGTATTTTAATACATGTATTATTACTATAGTAACCTAACTGTGTACGCTCTCTGAAGTCATGAAAAGTGTTTTGAATCCTAACTTCTAGGGTTGAGATAGTGTCATCACTCATCAGACATGAGAATATGGCCCACAGTATGCCTCAGATTGCAGGAAAATGGCTTAAATATTTAAAATTTTCCGGGGGGTCATGCCCCCAGACCCCCCTAGCACTGGCATGCTTACGGCACGCGGGCCTGCCTGCGGCAGCCAAGGTTAATTTTGCCCCCCCCCCCTGTCCATCAATTTCATTCCGCATTTAGAGTTCATAGGGTTGGAGAGGGTATAAAGCATTAAAAATTAAAGCTTTGGTATCTTTTAAGGAATTAATGCTTGCTGAGTTGCTGTATACATATTTGAAAGGAGTTGCACATTATTCGAAGCAGCCAGGTCATATACATTACAAATAACCTAGGCCACAATTAAAAAATATTTGTTTGCCCTCGCCCGACCCAGGCTGAAAAGTTTGGGTAGGTAGGTCAGCTTTTTTTGAGGGCGGGGGTCTTTTTACAAATTCAGCATGGTGTCTACATGCTCGGGTGTGCTTGTGTGGAGATACCTTTTATGTTGAATGTTTGTTTTGCTTGGTACATATAATGTATTGCCTACAGATTTATATAATGTACAGAGATACAATTTTTTTTTTTTTAAAGATCAATTTGATACAATTTTTTGAGTCTGCCCCTTTTTGGCGGGTCGGTCGGGTGAGGGGAAACAAACAATATTTTTATTATGGCCCTATTTAATGTTACTCAATGTAATTAAAATGTACTTAACAAAGCAATGATGACAACCTGCCCTCTCTTACACGGTAGCGTGGTTGATTACCATATAATACGCTATGCTGAGCTTTGTTAAACATGGTAGTATTTATTGCATACAACAAGTTTTCACAATTGAGTCTCAAATTTACAGAATGAGCTAGATGCATATTTAACAGTTGTATGTTAAATTCCAGCAAAGTAAAACTAAAATCACAAAAAAAGGCACAATCCTAAAAGACTAGGGGGGGTCAAAGGTTAGGAAGGGGGAATATTTATCCCCTAGCTTAAAGTACATTTATAGAGCCAGCAGTGTGGAAATAAGTGTGTGCCTATGTTAAATTTATAGGTGTCGACAAGATCAAGATGTTTGTATTAGATGAAGCTGATGAGATGTTGTCCAGAGGATTCAAGGATCAAATCTACGATGTGTTTAGATACCTGCCTTCGACAATACAGGTAATGTTTATCATGTCATTGGATGATAGATGTGCGATGAAAAATGCCATGGACGATGTCCCTAGATTAGCTACTTTAAAGGATAGTAGAATTTCGTACAAATAGTGTTTCGTTCGAAGCAGTACCTTCCCAAAAGCACCTCAATGTTCCCTGTGTCATTGGAGGTCGTCAACGGGAAGAAGAGAAATTTATGCCTGGGTGTGGTGTCAGTTGTGTTGATAGTTGTCACCCCAATAAGGTGTAAGACAAAAGGTTGATCGTCCTGAAGTTGAAGTACCCTGTAGTTATACTTTCAGCACGTTTTAATATTGCTGTCTATTTGCAGGTAATCCTATTGTCAGCTACTATGCCAGCTGATGTGTTGGAGGTGACCAAGCGTTTTATGCGAGATCCCATCCGTATTTTGGTGAGAAAGGAGGAGCTGACCCTTGAGGGTATCAAGCAGTTCTACATCGCTGTAGAACGAGAGGTATAGTTTGCCATTTTACATGGCAGTGTACGAGTGGCGATAAAAGCCTGATCTAAAAAAATGCTTGGTGTCACCAGACCGATCTGGTAAAAATCTTACCAATTTATTTTTTGTTGCACATTTACTCAAAATATTCTTTACTTCTATCAGTAAAGATCGTTATAAATCAAGATTATTATTTATTAATAATATCTATTGGTCTCGTGTAAGGTAGAACACTGGTCCAGGGCATGACAAGTAGCATGTTACCCTTACAAACAATGAACTGCAGACTGAGCACAAATATTAAAATCTACCGTTACAACAATAAAGATCAGGTTTGTTAGTCATATGAGTAAACTGTATTATTTATTCTTTCAAGGAGTGGAAGCTGGACACACTCTGTGATCTGTACGAGACACTCACAATCACACAAGCTGTCATTTTCTGCAACACTAGGCGAAAGGTCGACTGGCTAACAGAGAAGATGCACAGTCGTGACTTTACCGTCTCGGCAATGGTATTATATTGTTTTACTGTTTCGGGTAAAAGAAAATGTGCTCTCTGGTATTTGTTGGTCTTTGGGGACAATTGGCATGAGAATTTTCTGCAGATTTCGGGGTTTCGGTTTTCATTTTAGTCATTCTTGAGATTGATGCAAAAAAAACTAATAAACAGTTTAGGGGGTAAGTTTTACTTTTTTTGTAAAAATGGATGCCATTTTTAGATCACATTGACTTTGTCAAGATGAGCTATTGCCATGGGGTATTGTCCGTCCGTCCGCCCGTCAACATTTGGCTACGGACAACGACTACGACCCACATGTTTCAAATTGCATATAGTTGTTACTCCTATGGGAGAGGTTTTGATGTCCTATTTTGGAGCATGCCAGTTGACCTACATTCGAGCCACGTCCACTGGCAAAAATGGAAATGGCCATAAGTCAGTTCAGGTTCAACGGATTTTGCTAATTTTTGGTATGTGAATGAATAGTGGCCCCAAAACATAGCACAGTGGTTTTCGATATTTTTTATAAATTATGCAAATTAGGTAGATTTTGGCAATTTCACTATGCATTTTAGTGTCTGCCTACGGTCAACGATAACTCAAGAACTGTTTGACCCACATGTTTAAAATTGCTTACAGTTGTTAATGGGAGGTATTTGAACGTCCTATTTTTGAGGATGCCAGTCGACCTACTTTCGAGCCACGCTCACTTTTTGGCAAAAATTAAAATGGCCATCTAGATTTATTTGATTTTCTTAAATTTTACCTACCTAATCATACCTACGTGTAATATTGTGTTTTAGATTCTTTGTTACAGTAATTTGACTGGACTATTTTATTGCTCTTATTTGCATGATAATTGAAAACAAAATGGCGATCATTTAGGCGTAGCGCCATCTCTCGCCCAAATTTCATACTTTCAGATCTGAAACATTTATTTTCGCATTAAAACTAACTCTGAAACAAAACCGTGAAATTTCTATTAGTATAAAACAGGGAATAAGAACATTGATCACATTTTGGTGACCAAATTTTAAATATCATCTCCCTCTTCTATCACACCCAAGGTGAGCTATAGCTACACTTGACACTTTCATTAATTGGAACTTCATAAAAGGTCAAATTTCACACAGAAGTAACCGAACTCCAGATAAATATCGCGGTGTATCTATGTAATGTAAATTAAGGAATGCCACCACATAAAACATTGAAATTTTCATAGAAAATGACAAGACTTTGAATTGTTTGTCAGGAAATTGGTCTTTTACTAAGAACATAATGGACTTACAATTTTCTTCAGAATTTATGGACATGGCTTATCTGCCTTTCCAAATTTCAAAAATTTCTTGGGGTGGCATGCCCCAAGACCCCCCTAGCAGGACAGTGTGCTATGCACGCTGTTATCGTGCCTTCGGCACAAATTGAATTATTCCCTGCAAAAACATCTCGACCTGTTCTCATGCCTGCCCTTGAGAAGGATGCAAAATTAGGTGTGTAGTGAGTGTATTGTATTGATTTGGACTGATACGCATTTACATATTTTCTCAGCATGGTGACATGGACCAGAAAGAACGTGATGTCATCATGAGAGAGTTCCGTACTGGCTCCAGTCGTGTTCTTATCACTACTGATCTGCTGGCTAGAGGAATTGATGTTCAGCATGTTTCACTCGTAATTAACTTTGACCTCCCAACAAACCGAGAGAATTACATCCACAGGTACACTCCCTAGTTAGGTTATGACTGTGTCAATATGAAGTATTATTTGAAAATGCTAAGAACTACGTGACATTAGATTTAAATGTGTTTGTGTGATTGGTTGGAAACTGCTGCTTTTTAGCTCACCTTGACATCTTCAAGATGAGCTATTGCCATGGGGTGTCGTCTGTCCGCCCGTCAACATTTGGCTACGGACAACGATAACTCAAGAACCGTTTGACCCACATGTTTCAAATTGCATATAGTTGTTACTCCTATGGGAGAGGTTTGAACGTCCTATTTTGGAGCACGC
Organism: Priapulus caudatus; assembly: GCF_000485595.1. Taxonomy (NCBI): domain Eukaryota; kingdom Metazoa; phylum Priapulida; class Priapulimorpha; order Priapulimorphida; family Priapulidae; genus Priapulus; species Priapulus caudatus. The sequence continues at coordinate 21,579 of NW_014577326.1, read as the reverse complement.
CAGTCGACCTACTTTCGAGCCACGTCCGCTTTTTGGCAAAAATGGAAATGCCCATAAGTCGATTCATGTTCAACGGATTTTGCTCATTTCTAGTATGTGAATGAATAAGGACTGGCCCCAAAACATATCACACATGTTTTGATTTTTTTTTAATTATGCAAATTAGGTAGATTTTTGGCAATTTCACTATGCATTTCAGTGTCTGCCTACGGTCAACGATAACTCAAGAATCGTTGGAATGAAAATGGCCATCTAAATTCATTCGATTTTGTTAAGTTTTGGTATGTGAATGTGTAAGGCTAGCCCCAAAACCGTTGTTACTCCTATGTGAGAGATGACAACGTCCTATTACGTTTATTTCGTCTAACTGGTCAACAACTCTACAATCATACCTATATACGTGTAATATTGTGTTTTAGATTCTTCGTTACAGTAATTTAACTGGAATATTTTATTGTTTTTATTTGCGCGATATTCGAAAACCAAAATGGCGATCATTTAGGCGTAGCGCCATCTCTCGTCAAGATTTCACACTTTCAGATCTGAAACATTTTTTTTTGCATAAAAACTTATGCATATATCATTATCAAGAGTATATAATGGGAGTTCTCTCATATATACTCTTGCTTTATATATCCCCCCTCCAGGGCTCGAATTAACCGACGGCACCGACGGCAATTGCCGTCGGTGCCCCTATCAATCGACGTACTGCCCCTGAAAATCCAACCCGACCAACGGCAGTGACCTGCCTTGCCCTTTTCTGTAATTGCCGTTGGTGCCTCTGGCTAGACTGGTTCGCGGCCGCACTGTTTGTCGCAGAGCGTGTACATTGTCTAGCAGAGCGTGAGGCCGGATACCACTGGTATTAACAGTCTACCTTTCGGCACAAACAATAATATATAACGTGGCTTGCTGCCAACCGCTGCCAGTAGACGATCGATAAATCGTGCGCCTGTGTATGCCCGTGGTAAAACACAAATATTTAAATGCTGCACGTGGACTCAGCCCGAGCGCGATTTAAAGCGCGGGAAACAACGCTCGCGCAAGAATGGCCGGCTGTGATCTGTACGGTGTGTAGCTTGTGTAGAATTCATACGATGACAGAAAGATTTCCATAACAATGGTCTGGGTCTGGGCTAGTGAAAGTTAGGTCAGGGCTAGTGGTTTTCCTCAGTTACTAGCCCGATGGTCTAGTGAAATAAAAAGTTAATGTTGAACCCTGTTACTGTACTTCCATTAGCAGAGGGGGTACAGGGGTCGGTGTTACGGTGTAAGCTTACATGGGGGCGGAAGACGATGTACATGTGGGCGGGAGACAGTCATTACATACACGGTAAAAAAACAAAAGTGCCTTGGTGCTCTTCTCAAATTGTGAGAGTTGCCTTGATGCCTTTTAAAATTGCCTCGGTGCCCATCCATTTTAGAGAAAATTCAAGGCAATTTGTCACATGCCCCCAAAAAATTGCCTTGCCCCTCTTGTCGCTTAATTCGAGGCCTGCCCCCCTCCCTCTTCTATCACACCCAAGGTGAGCTACAGTGTCATTGACAGTTTCATTTAATGTTGCATGCTTGTGTGTGTATATATTTTAGTTTTGCAATGTTTTCTTTAAACATGGAATTTAATTCAAAAAAGTAAAACATCTCACTTACGACTCATTTTAGGATTGGCCGTGGCGGTCGTTTCGGCCGTAAAGGTGTGGCCATTAACTTCATGACCGAGGATGACAAACGCACGCTTCGTGATATCGAACAGTTCTATAATACTACGATCGAGGAGATGCCGATGAATGTTGCCGATCTCATCTAACCGTGCCGCAGAACATTTGAAAATATTTACTCCTTGAACGCACCGACATAAAGAATTGACGAAGAAAACCACCTAGAGTGAAACTGAACGAATTCTGATTCTGGAAAGGCTTATTTATTGAGCAGATTGTGTGCAGTAGGCACAAAAGTGGTATTTAAGTACCACCTGGCACTGTTGTGCTTTGTAAAACAATTGAGCACAATAAGCTGTATCGTCTTGTGCATATTGTGAATTGAGGTGGAATGATATTTTACCCTTGGGCTTGAGTTCTGTTGTACATTCTTGATGAACAATCCAATTCTGAGTTAATATTAAATACGTTTGGATTGTTCAGAGCTGTTGTGTGGTTGCACGTACTGGGTCCTAAAATCCAGCCGTTTTCGTCTTGCTGTAGCTGCAGCATATTAATCTCTAGGTGTTTAGTAGAAGCCGCAAAAGCTCACGGCTTTCGGTAAACCTACGGTGCTGGCTTCGGTCGTGGGGGGTAACTTGAAGCAATTTCAAGCAAGTGTACATGCGTGCTGGTAGTTTGCATGATTTGCTCTGTACAGAATCTTTGAGAAATGTGTTCCCAGTATTTGAGCTAAAATCCGAAAGGATATTATAGAAGCCAATAATATATAGTTGGTTTTTGTTTGCACTGTGTGTGTCATTTTCTTGCACTGCACTCGGAATTAGCCATGCTGATTTCATTTTCATCCATCATGTTGTGAAATAGGATCGCCAGAAATTTGTGATGTCTAAGTAGCATGCACGCTAAGGTTGTGGTCAGTATGTCATAAGTGTAGTGTGACATGTCCACTCATTCTGTTCTTATCTGCTTGAAGTTACCCCCCACAGAAGTCATGCAGGGAAATCTAGTTAATATGAAATTAGTCAATCAAGTTCCCAATGCTTGCTCCTTGTGACTATTTGTTGATATGATTTCATTTGTATTAACTGAATATATATATATATTCTAGATTTATTAAAATATCAATGTGAGAAAAGTAAACTGTTTGTTCGTTTACATATTACTATTCTGTGGCATCATCATTTGAGCCTGAAATGTATTATTAGGCCTTCGTTTGACACCTCATGGAAGCAAGTTTAAATCTGGTTATAAGTTAAATACATTATCCTGATTATAATTCACCAATGTTCAACCTAAAATTCTTGCACATTAGTTTGTAATAAGTTTTTGAAAAGTGGAATTTTTCGAAACAGACAAATTCTGCCAATAGATGGCTATGCGAATAGTATGTTCATGTGAAGGACGATGTCCTTAGCAAATTGCATGCAGTACACTCAGGATACCATGATCTCAACCGTAGATTGAGCCCATGAGCGAGAGCGCCATCTGTCGTGGAGTTTGTGTCCTTAGATGAGCTATAGATAGATGAATTTCGTACAAATAGTGTTTCATTCGAAGCAGTACCTTCCCAAAAGCACGTCAGTGTTTCCCTGTGTCATTGGTGGTCGTCAACGGGAAGAAGAGAAATTCATGCCTGGGTGTGGTGACAGCTGTGTTGATAGTTGGCACCCCAATAAGGTGTAAGACAAATTATTATACATGATATTATAATGTATCTACATAATTACATATTGTTGTACAGTTTATAAACAAGCAAAATTGTTACAATAATGCAACGCCGCTAATTCTATATAATAAATTACTTGTTAAAATCAGTTTTGAAAGATTAAATTAATAAAGAAATGAATTTATTATTTGAATGTACATGTTCATACAAGTTCTATTAGGGAAGAAAAATGTATACACGAATCTATATATTCATGTCTGAGATGCTACATTTCGGGATTTTACCGGAAATCCGGATTTAAAAAAAAGTAAAGTTTAAGGGAAAAAAATGATTGAAAAATCCTGAAATTCACTCAAAATAACACTATTTAAAAGGGATTTTCATCTTTGCGAATTAGCGCATTAAATTTAGCATTGGGGAGCTTTCGATTTGCACGAAAAACACTAAAACCCAGGAGCTTCGTTTCCTAAGGCGGGCCACTGGTCCCCCGGCCGTGACGCGCTACGCTTTATTACTACTTTATAGAATCTCTATATATTTTGTGGCGAATCTAATTAGCTGCTTCATGGTTGTAATCGTACATGAAGCAGCCTATCGAGGCCATCCCCGGGGAAGGGGCCCCAGAGGCGCCGGAAGTGGGGGGGCCGCCCCTCCAATCCAAAAAGTGGGGGGGGGGGCAAAACCAAAAAGCCCCTCCTCCCCCAAAAAAAAGAAGAGTGGGAAAGAAAAAAGAAAAATGTGTGAGCTAAGACTAATTTATACATTCATTTTAAGTTTTCGCTGCGCGCTTTGCGTGATTGACGCTCACGTCGCACACACGTCGCATACACGCGCTCACGCACACACACGCGCTCACGCACACATGTCGCACACTCGCGCTCACATCACACACACACGCTCAGCACACATGCGCTCACGCGCACACACACAGGCGCTCACACATCGCACACACGCGCTCACGCACACACGATCGTGAGCCCCCTTAGGTCTTTGCCCCCCTCCCCCAACTGCTTCCGGCGCGCCTGATTCACGGGGCACTCACGTGTATATAAGGATATACGGGATGTGCCGATGGGATAGGTGACTTTTCAAGAAAGCCCGCCCCCCCCCCCATTTTCACAATTTCGACGGGTCCCATTTTCACAAAACACAGCTGATAAATGGTCTAAAGATCTTTCAATTGAAGCAATTAAGTGCTTGTAAAGTACGTAGCTGGTAAATGGTTCCAACATAATACAATCGGTGTAATGGTTCAGTAATATAGTATCCCTCAACAGACTGAAAAATGTTTGTACATTATATCAAGAGCGCATTAACTGTTGAGGGGGTTAATGCGCTCTTGATTATATTTTGTACTGTAGGAAAATGTGATGTTCCAAATCCTTAGACATTGGTACCTATTCCCAGCACAAGGATCTTTAGATATGGGTAAGGGTTTCAAGGCGTCAGCCTCACACCCCCGTCTAAATATAATCCAAGTCCCCGCCCCCGAGGCCATCTATTGGCGACGTTGACCTATAGTGTATGTGCGCGCAGCCGCTATAAACCTGTATATAACTAGAAACCTGTGTAAATGAGGGGGCGTGACCGTTTATGATGTCCTATATCTCTATGAGAAGCACGACAACAGAATTTTTATTATTACTTAGAGTCTTAGACCTAAGCCAATGAGTTTATAACGATTGTAGGAATTTAGCTCGCTACGTAGTTATACTCCTTCTATAATACAGCCTAAGAGCTTCAATACAAAACAATATCTAAACTATACACACACTGTACAATACGCATTTTTCTTTCGTACTATGCTAATTTTTATACATACTTATATACTATACACACTTTTTTCACTATCAGAAATTATTCAGTAGCAAAATATCATCTCGTCTCTGGCAAGGTTGTAGCGAGTAGAATACGCATGGAGCGACGCGTGTTTACGACATGCAAACCGCGTCTACGTTACAGCCCACCTGTGGGGTTAATTTTTAATGAAGCTAACGAAACCGTTTAGGTGCGACACGAAATGAGGAAAGATAATAAAAAGGCACCTGTCGCGAAGTCACACCGTGAGAAACGTGTCGCGGTTCTACGATCACTAGGCCCGATGAATTATCAAGGACACGACAGGCTAGGGAGCTTATAAAAAGACGGCCCTGCCACACCCGGGGGGAGCTTGGCCGTCCTTTAGGCTATTCCTCGCCTCTACACGTAGCATTCTATCCGTACTCTATTCGATCTGTATCACTGTCGTAATGGCTGAGAATAAACGCCCGTGTGGTACGTTACTCATATAGTTATTGTTTTCCATCAAGTGGTTTGTCTCGTACCTCTTTCCCTATTCCTACACTTAGCCTTAGAATGATAGTAGATCCATACCGCTCTTGCAAAATGAGGCTGAGCTCCGTTTCAAGGTCATGTCCCAATATTTCCTTAGTAGTCATGGTTCTATTTATAGAGTTCTATAGTTCTTACCATGGAAATGATCACCGAGTATAAGTATAATTTGATGAGTTCAGGGGCGGATCCAGAGGGTTTGGGTGACCAGTTTCCATATGTTCTTCTGCAGCTAGGGGGGTCCGGGGGCATGCCCCCCCCCGGGGAATTTTTTAATTAGGCTATATTTGGTGCATTCTGGTGAATTTTGAGGCCTGTGACCGGTTTCTGGAAACCGGTGCAAACCGGCCTAAATTCGCGCCTGAGTTGACTAAGAGTTGCCTGAGTTAACATCTATAGGCATCACTATTACTTGTCAAGCCGCGAGCTGTCTCGCTGAGCGAAGGTTACGGCGCTGTAAGCACAATATGCTCCTAAACCAGTTTTACGGTGAGATTGATTGATCGCCTATCGGCCTTCCAACTTTGTATGTTGACTGTCGCGAGAGGCTATCACATGTGTCTCACGAGCTGTAGAACCAGTGTATGTTGGCGGTGCAGAGGCACACTACTCACACTAGGATCAAATTTTTCTATTATTTGCCGATCGTTTGGATAAATTACACCCTAATTGGCGTTATTTAGACCAACAATTAATTGCCTCATATTTGTAAACCGTCTCAGGAAACCTCCGATCGGGTAAGATGCCTTTAATATATCTTTGTATTATAGTACTATATTTGATGCCAAAAACTACTCGTTACATCAACACATGAGCGCCCTAACGCGCACGCACGCACGCACGCACGCACGCGCACACACACACACGCACGCACCCTCGCACACTCTCTCTCGCGTGTGTGTGCACGTGCGCGCGGGTATGTGTGTGCGTACATATAGTTTATTATTTTAAAAATCTAGCTTGTGAGTTAATTGGCAATAAGGATTCTGGCAGTAAAATAATTAAGCATAACCATACTTTATTGAATTGTCATATTCCATAGGTTCCCTCTGCATATACACGACGGCAGCATGGCGGAAGAGAAGACAAAATTGCCTCGCCATCATGGGCGGTATTCCGAAGACATGGTGGTGTTCAAAGGCATGCTGGCTTATATGCCGCAAGTACGCAGCATGAAAGTTAGAGACGACGACCTGATTATTGCCACTTGGATTAAATGTGGTAAGATCGGGTTTTTAGATCTTATAGAAGTGTTGGGATTGGCCAAGTTTTAGATTTCATGACATCTTGGTTGAAGTGATGTAAACGCAAATTACAGTGAAATAAACGTAAACAACGCGTGCGGGTTAGCCTGCATGCACGCTGAGAAAATGTATGTGTAGCAACACCCTTCATAATCGCGTATTTGCTTATGCTTGACCTATAAATCATATCATAAATATACAACTCCAGCTAAGTCGCAGTCTCTAATGCTATCTATGTTTGATCACATATTATATGGCGTGCTATAACGTATATATTATGTGAATATCGATGTTCACGACATTTCTTAGCTTGTGTTGGATGTGGTGTCACGTGATGGCAGGTAGCCCGCACTTCCCCGTAATGTGATACACGTGCCTGCCCTATATCTAGCCATATTGTGAAATGGTCATGCCTGTCCGTTATCTCTCTCACTCCGTCTCTCTCGTCCGATGCAGGAACCACGTGGGCGCAGTCAATTATTCTACACATCTTAAACGACGCTGACGTCAGCAAAGTCTCTAGTGGTGGCAAGACGATTGACAAATTATTCCCAATGATCGAGCAAATAAACTTATCTCTTCTCTTCGCCGAGCCAGAAACGATTGAAGTTGAAGACATTGAGGAGATGCCATCGCCTAGATTCCTTAAAACGCACATTCCCTTGCGGTATCTGTGCGACGATATCAAGAATCGACTCAAACGCCCGAAGGTATACGCGTTTGTCGAACTGACTAGCTCCAGTATCGTTGTACGCAGCCTGTGCGGCTGTCAACGCAAGATTTTACTTTAATGTAGAATCAGGTAGATTCAACGAAACAGACCCATAAAATGATTTTACAATAATGTTGTTGTCATGTATCTTCCTATGGCGATCACGTCAGCTAGCAGTTTCCTCGGTGAAATTTCATATTTCCCCCAGGGTTATCTTTGTCAACTATTGATTTTGCTTTGATGATGGACAATTATATTTTCAACTATACGCCATCATGATTAATTCGTTTTAAGTGGCGCAGTGTTATTATGCTAACCAGTATAATATTTTCAGTGTGTGATTTAGTGTAAAGTCAATTATTCCGGGGTCTACCGCAATCAATAAATACTACACGTGAATCGTGACCGAGTAAATGTGACTCTTCCGTTCTCGCTGCACGTCTTTCACTCTCATCTCTTTTATTTCGCGCTCTCTTCTCGCGCGCAGCTCGTCTCGATCTCCTCTCTTTCATCATCTCTTCTGGCTTCTCCTCACCTTTCTGACCTAACCCCTTCTCTCATTGCGCCTCTCCGCGCAACGACTACGTAGTGTTCGGCCTTGTATTCCGTGTACGCTGCGAACCTCGGAGAACATTTCTGTTCTAGATCATCTACGTCTCTAGGAACCCGAAGGATGCGCTCACGTCTCTATACCATTTTGACATGAAGGGGTTTTACGTTCCGGGTGTCACCGACGACGATTACAGCGCTGCTCCGCTCTCGCACTTGCTCCAGGAGTTTTACAACGACGACTGTACGTGTTAGAACTGCACGGGCGTCTTCGCCTATTTACCGACTAATTATATAGTTATGACTTCGTTTATTATATTCGTGTTTACTAACATTATATCAAGAGTGGACAATAGAGAGGAGTATGACAGGCTCGAAACACAAGAAATTCAACATTTCCATGCCCGTATTTATCTATGATTGATTACGTGAAATCCAATAAAAATTACATCAGAACTAGCGCTGAACATCCAACTTGTCCTCACACTTTACTGTGTATCGATACCTCTTCTTAATAAACCTTAATACCTTTTCTCTATTATCCACTCCTGATTATATAATTTAACAGGATTGGAGATAAATATTTATACATATGTTTGATATGGTAAACAATGCGACGGTTTCGAGATACTTCAGACTAGACCATATACATACAACCGAAGTGTAAAGAATATAGGCGATTATTTTCTTCTATCGTTTATTATATTTTATTGTATTTATTGTCGTCAAAACATTAATTTTTCACACGACATGACATAGATAAGTTTTCAAGTTTGCTTCGCGGGTTATACGTATCTCGTATTTCCTAATACAAATTTCATAAATGACCTAATCCAGAAGAATTCGTGGCAAAGTTCGCGCATGCGCACACTGTAATTACGAACTCGCTTGAAGACGAACTCGATTCTTCACTCGAACTTGAATACGAACGAATTACGAACTCGCAACTATAATTGACCATGCTCGAATAGAATATATATAGATATCAAACAATACCTGGTTAAAGATACACCTAATCCTAGTTGATTAAAACAATTACAGGCGTGTTTGGTTCGTACTGGAAGCACAACCTGGAGTTCTGGAATCGAAGGAACGATGAGAACGTGCTATTCATATTCTACGAAGATATGATAAAAGTAAGTATGCATAAACAACCTGAGCAGGAGTGCTCGGCTCTTCCAGTAAGTCCGTTTCATCATGCTAGTTTTTCTGTCGGCGTCACTCGTTTTCTCTCCTCGTGTTTACCTACACCTATCCTCCACCCCCATCTCGCTCGCGATTCCTTGCTTTCAGTTTGTGTCTCTCCCTCGCTTTACCGCCGTTTTCAATCAAATAACAAATACATTTCTATACAAATTTTATGTACAAATCTTTTTATTTTCATTTGTTTCCGATGCACGTTTAAGGATCATGCTGGTCAGGTGAAGAAAATCGCCGATTTCTTGGACAAGAAGTTGACTGATGAGCAAATTCAACAGATCGTCGAGAAGACAAGCTTTTTAAAGATGAGGAGTGACACTTTCTCTAATTATTCGCATATAAAGGCAATACAGTCACCGACTGCCACCCCATTCCAAAGAAAGGGTATGCGCCTACACGTTTATGTATCAAGGGTCTTGTCACCCTTTCTTGTGAGCATAAAACACGATAAGCAGGGGTGATCCTGCGCGGGCAGAACATCCTTGTGAAATATCGCATTATAGTGCATCAGACAATATTGCCACAGTTTATCATACATAATCAGATCCACACACCGCAAGCACGCGTACATCGTGCAATTTCGCCAAAGGCATTCCTCCTTATCGATACCCTTGCAGGTTGCCAAACCTTTATAAAACCAGGTTAAATGCGAACTATGGACGACCTCAAGTGCCGTGCCATGGGTGCAGCGATCCGTATCACACATTATGACGTCATCATCCTCCCCA
>NW_014577326.1:10358-11478 GCF_000485595.1 Priapulus caudatus | reverse complement strand
GAACAGAATTACTTACATCTTGTGAAAAAGTGGAAATAAGTTTTACTATTTACGGTGACGTAATCACTTTAAGGATCACGCTGGTCAGGTGAAGAAAATCGCCGCCTTCTTGGACAAGAAGTTGACGGATGAGCAAATTCAACAGATCGTCGAGAAGACAAGCTTTTTAATGATGAGGAGCGACACTTTCTCTAATTATTTGCATATAAAGGAAATACAGTCACCGACTGCCACCCCATTCCAAAGAAAGGGTATGCGCCTACACGTTTATGTATCAAGGGTCTTGGCACCCTTTTTTGTGAGCATAAAACACGATAAGCGAGGTGATCCTGCGCGGGCAGAACAATTAACCTTGTGAAATATCGCATTATGGTGCATCAGACAATATTGCCACAGTTTATCATAATCAGATCCACACACCGCAAGCACGCGTACATCATGCAATTTCGCCCCAAAGGCATTCCTCTTATCGATGCCCTTGATCAAATCTATATAAAACCAGGTGGATCTTACCAGGTATCTTAAAACTGGCGTCTATATAGGTATGCATTCCCGATTCAAAAATCAGGAGTGGCGCTCATACCTAATTCTCCGTACGCTCTCCGTAGCAAGAACACACAGTTCAAACATGTGTTTTAAGCATTATATATAGGCCTATTTCATGTTTTTCTTTCTATTTAGGGGTAGTTGGCGATTGGAAGAACCATTTTACCGTAGCCCAAAGTGAGGAATTCGACAAAGTATATCAGGAGAAATTCGCAGGAACAGGACTGCAGCACATTTTCGAGATTTGATACATTTGAAAGAATTGAGGATAATGTCGGGATGACAGAAATGTTACAGTTGAGTTATGACTTTTTTCAAGTGTTTTATGTCTATCAGTGGCACGACGTCATGGCTGTCTACGAGAATTAAACAATACAGCACAGCGTCCTAATACAACTAATATAATTGGAACTAATTTACTCATATAACTGCTGTTAATTCGTATTTTTAATATGGGATTTACGATTTGTTCGATCATCTATTTGTAGGAAATAAAAACATTGTCTCACTCTCTCTCTCTCTCTCTCTCTCTCTTTCTATATATAATATATATATATATATATATGTGTGTGTG
>NW_014577326.1:5976-8509 GCF_000485595.1 Priapulus caudatus | reverse complement strand
TAGAATAATCATGTCGTGAAATAGCACTTTTTCCCGTTTTTCCGTTGTACACTCTAGGTATTATTAGCTCTTGATATATATTAATATTGATATTGATATTATACCGGCCAAATAACAGCAAAGTGAAATCGTCATGCCTGTCCGTCATCTCTCTCACTCCGTCTCTCTCGTCCGATGCAGGAACCACATGGACGCAGTCAATTGTTCTACACATCTTAAACGACTGTGACATCAGCAAAATCTCTAGTGATGGGAAGACGATTGACAAATTATGCCCAATGATCGAGGTTCTTAACTCAAGTCATATCTTCGCCGAGCCAGAAACGATTGAAGTTGAAGACATTGACGAGATGCCATCGCCTAGATTCCTTAAAACGCACATTCCCTTGCGGTATCTGTGCGACGATATCAAGAATCGACTCAAACGCCCGAAGGTATACCGGTTTGTCGAACTGACTAGCTCCTGTATCGTTGTACGCAGCCTGTGCGGCTGTCAACGCAAGATTTTACTTTAATGTAGAATTAGGTAGATTCAACGAAACAGACCCATAAAATGATTTTACAATAATGTTATTTGCTAATAACGTTAATCTTAGTTAGATCCATAATCAGTACAAAATAACTTACTCTGACGAAATTTTCGTCCATCTCTCCGACAGACTTCCTCAGGTCTAACGTTTCCAGGTAGATGGCAGCACTGGAAACGGAAGTTCGATCCTGGTCATTTTCGGGTGGCCTCCAGCCCGCGGTCCCCTGGAGTGGGTGAAGATCTGAGAATGACACTTTGACACTACAGTGGCCTCTTTCCAGTCCGGTAGATGGTTTTGATCGACCATATGGTCTGTTATGGCTGACTTATGCTGTTGTCCTGAAGTGGACGCACGAGCCGCTCGTGTGCTGGTTCCTTTTATGTGAGTATTGACATCAGTCATATATATGTTCTTTTAAACGTTTTTCCGTTTTTCCGTTTCCAGTGCTGCCATCTAACTTGGAAACGTTAGACCTGCGGAAGTCTGTCGGAGAGATGGACGAAAATTTCGTCAGAGTAAGTTATTTTGTACTGATTATGGATCTAACTAAGATTAACGTTATTAGCATGTAAATTATAGAGATCCGATGAAGTTATTTAATCAAAAATGTTATTGTTGTATATCTTCCTATGACGATCACGTTAACTAGCATTTTTCTCTGTGAAATTTCAAATTTCGCCTAGGTTTTTCTGTTTAAATTGCTGTTTGATGAATTGACAATTATATTTCTTCAACTATACGCCATCATGATTAATTACAGTTTAGTGGCGAGTGCCTCACTCTCTCTCTCTCTCTCTCTATATATATATATATATATANATTATTTATTATTATTTTCATGTCTTTTTTTCTTTATATTATTTTTTATTGTTTGGGATTGGATGTGATGGGATGGGATGGGGTCGGATGCGATGGGATCGGATTGGATCCAATGGGATGGCATAGGATGGCATGGGATGGGATGGGATAGAAGAGGATGGGATGGGATGGGATAGGATGGGATGGATGGATGGATTGATGGATGGATGGATGGATAGATACATAAATAGATAGATAGATAGATACATTTTGGGGTTATTTTCCTTTCAACCAAGNACACACACACACACACACACACACACACACACACACACACACACACACACACACACACACACACACACACACACACACACACACACACACACACACTGCACTGGGTTAAATCTAGGCATTGGTTACGGTTCTATAAGCACAGGATATCCTGCCCATGCAGAAACCAGTTTTAAAGTACTGTATAACAAAACTATAACATTCGACTATGTATATATCGACAATCACAAAAAGCTAACACATGTGTCTTGCGTGCTAAAGAACCAGTGCATGTTGGCAGTATCTACTATTGCTAATCGCTAGTACATGCCCGCTGTAGTGTGGTAATTTTAGACACACTTGGGTCAATTTATTTATTTGCGGATCGTTCTGATAAATCACACCCTACTTGACGTCATTTGGTAAAGAAAATAGGCCTGTAATTAATTGAGCCTCGCAATTCATATTTTTAAACCATCACAGGAAACATCCGATCGGGTAAGATACCTTTAATATATATATTTGTATTTATAGTACTATCAAGAGCTAATAATAGCTATTATTAGCTCTTGGTACCATGTTTGATTCCAAAACGACAAATGACATTGCCACACGAGGGCGGTCGCGCGCGCACACACACACACGCACGCACCCACAACGTGTGTGCGCGCGTGTGCACGTGCTTGTGTATGTGTGGGCGTACATATAATTTACGATTTTGAATAGGATTCACGGAGATTGATACCCGCTACATTGTCTTTACACATAGTCCTAGTTCTTACGTGTCTGATTTATGCGAAAAATACCACATGCCGTTTCTATGGGTAGTGAAACAGTTATGAATAACTATTCTTTATTTAATTATGATATTATATAGGTTCCCTCTGCATATACACGACGGCAGCATGGCGGAAGAGAGGACAAAACTGCCT
>NW_014577326.1:4784-5110 GCF_000485595.1 Priapulus caudatus | reverse complement strand
TTTCCCCAAAGTTTTTCTGTTGAAATTTTTGTTTTATGAAATGACAATTATATTTCTTTAACTATACGACATCATGATTAATTACAATTTAGTGGCGAGTGTCATATTGTTATCGTGTTATCGAGAGCGTGTGTATATCCACCACAGATGTTATTTTAGCCAAGAAATGTATTATTCTAAGTAAATATTTTCAGTGTGTTATTTAGTTCGATCGTGTAAAGTCAATCATTCCGGGGTCTACCGCAATCAACTACTACAGCCGTGAATCGTGGCCGAGTTAAATGTGCTCTTACCTTCTCGCTCACTCTTTCCACGTCATCTCTTTT
>NW_014577326.1:0-679 GCF_000485595.1 Priapulus caudatus | reverse complement strand
TAACTACAGCCGTGAATCGTGACCGAGTTAAATGTGCTCTTCCCTTCTCGCTCACTCTTCCCACCTCATCTCTTGTATTTCGCGCGCTCTCTCGTCCCTCTCTTTCATCATCTCCTCCTGCTTCTCCCTCCCTTTCTGACATACCCATTCTCTCAATTGCGCTCTCCGCGCACACGTAGCGTAGTGTTCGGCTTGTAGTTCCGTGTATGCTGAAACCTCGGAGAACATTTCTGTTCTAGATCATCTACGTCTCTAGGAACCCGAAGGATGCGCTCACGTCTCTATACCATTTTGACATAAAGGGGTTTTACATTCCGGGTGTCACCGACGACGATTACAGCGCTGCTCCGTTCTCGCACTTGCTCCAGATGTTTTACAACGACGACTGTACGTGTTAGAACTGCATGGGCGTCTTCGCCTAATTACCGCCTAATTATATAGTTATGACTTCGTTTATTATATTCGTGTTTAATAACATTATATAATTTAACAGGATTGGACATAAAAAAATAATACCTATGTTTGATATGGTAAACAATGCGAAGGTTTCGCGATACTTCAAAATAGCCCATGCATATACGACTTGTATTTCTTGTTGTTAAAACATAAATTCCTCACATGACATGTCATAGATAAGATTTCAAGTTTGCTTCGCGGGTTATACGTATCTCGTATTGCC
>NW_014577325.1:336543-338364 GCF_000485595.1 Priapulus caudatus | reverse complement strand
TACTTGAGTACCAGGCCAGCACGATACGCTAGCACCCAAACTCACCATTCCTTAGATGTTCAGAAAGAATCTATGTGTTACATTTTACTCAGCAAGAGTTTTACGAAAATATTTTACGAAGTTACCTTACAAGAATTGAACACGGGACAACCCGGTCCTATTCCAACATGTTACGCACACGCCTAAACTTACAAGTTCTGACAATTTCAGATCTGATGTGTGTGTTACGTTTTAGTTTAACAGCAAGAAATGTCAGCAAAGAAGTCATTGCCGAGCATAGCGGAAATTTTCATTTATAAACGAGAGAGAAATACTTGTAGGCCCCTACAGTTCTTTTCGTGCAAACGATTTTATTTATGACTGATACAACCGCGCTATATTTATTATTGTTTATACTAACAATAATAATAATTTCTAATACAGTCCTTCGTTGCTAATGAATCGAAGCAATATCCCTTCAAACATGGATTCACACAGTAAAATGTGGTACTCGCCTCTGGTTTGCTTGTCCGCAAAAACGGATAGATATATGGCCAAATAAATTCTAAAGAAAAACCACATTACTTGCGTATATGCTTTATGGGTAGCTAGAACTAACCGCACTAGAAAAGGATATATTTGAGAGCACGTGTACGCCGAAACGGGACATTTATAATTATATTGTAATAATAAACCTCGCCTATAGTTTTACAACCCCCTAACTAATATTAAGCCACAGTGACGAGTAATAAACAGTAGATCCAAACCGCAACTGCAACTGCAACTGCGGGCCATCTACATCGAATATTAGTACTAGTTTTTAAAACAATTTCAAAAGGGAACATTCAGCGCTAAAACAAAACGCGTTTAGGGGGATTTTTTTATCCTTCCCACAGGCAAATAACCACGCATTTTATTGAGTTCACTCCCTCCGTAACAACTAACAAAATAACTAGCAAAAAAAAAAAACATTCACGACACGAACACATGTAACATAACGTAACGTGAAATTAACCCTGTGTTTTTCTCGCATCTTCACTCAGTATTTCTCTGCTATACTTAGCCTACTAACATTGCTAAAGACATTTCCTGGCACGAGAAAACACATGAACATGTGGTTATAAATAGTTATTATGCACATTGATAATAAATTAACCAGGAACCTTTCACAGATTAGATATTGGCTGTCACGTATTCAGAGGTTTTCATGAAATCAATCTCGCAAACATAATCATTAATTATAGCAAATACCATTTTAATCAAACATATAGGGGCATGCCCCGCGCATGTAATAATATATATATATATATATACATAATATAGGTACACTACATAGAAGGATATAACACATGAGAAACACAGCGTAGTAATACTGTTAATTCTCAGAGGAGGCAGATACCATAGAATTTCTATTGACTAAAGCAGACAGGCATTCATGCACTGCTTATGCCAGAAGTAGAGGTATAGCACGTTTTCAAGGCTATATGCCAATTACTTTTTAGGCATCTAATATATTACTAAAGGCAACTTTTCTACTACTACTATTGTTCCATAGCAATTTTACACTATTGATCAATGTCGACTGTAGTGAATAACAATAAAGCAGCAGCTCTATTTGATACCAGGGTTCTCCACACACCTTCAGCAGATGTAGGGTCTGACATGCCTTCAAAGCTGAATCCAATTTGCAACAGCCCATAAATAATCTAACATCATTAAGCCCGGCGCACACGCTGCGGAACATAACTGCTTGTTCGACATGCGTTCATTGCTTGTTCGACATGCGTTAATTGCTTGTTCGACATGCGTTAATTGCTTGTTCGACATGCGTTAATTGCTTGT
>NW_014577325.1:333987-336486 GCF_000485595.1 Priapulus caudatus | reverse complement strand
TTGATATATTTGCTTGTTCTTCAAGCGTTAATTGCTTGTTCGACATGCGTTAATTGCTTGTTCGACATGCGTTAATTGCTTGTTCGACATGCGTTAATTGCTTGTTCGACATGCATTAATTGCTTGTTCGACGTGCGTTAATTGTTTGTTCGACGTGCGTTAAGGGCTTGTTCGACGTGCGTTAATTGCTTGACCGACGTGCGTTAATTGTTTGTTCGACATGCGTTAATTGCTTGTTCGACGTGCGTTCATTGTTTGTTCGACGTGCGTTAAGGGCTTGTTCGACGTGCGTTAATTGCTTGACCGACGTGCGTTAATTGCTTGACCGACGTGCGTTATAATTGCTTGTTCGACGTGCGTTAATTGCTTGTTCGACGTGTTAACTGCTTGCTCGACGTGCGTTAATTGCTTGTTCAGCATACATTAATTGCGTTAATGCGTATTCACCTTTCACCAAACTTTCCACTTCTGGGTACTTTCACAATAACTAACTAATAACTGACAGCAGTCAATGCTCTTCTGAATGCTCGCTATCTGTTTGTGAACATCGTAATAATCGATGAAGATTGATTGCATGCAGCCCATGTAGAAGCAAGCTATCAGCACCGGACGAACATTATCGCTGTCAAACTGTTCCAGCATCTCGCCGTACGCCGTCTTAACGAGTCGAGGAACAACTCGAAATTGCGAATGCACTTGGCGCAGAGCAGGTTGATTTTCCTGACGGCGTGCGGCGACGGCATCGTCTGCTGCTCTTCGACGATCGCCATCTTGATGTCGAGCGTCTCGCCGTACGCCTCAGCGATCTCGTACGTCAGCCCGCCGACAGACGAGTAGGTGGCGGCGCGGGTTGAGCTCGCCGAGCACTCCACGCAGCGTGTTGACGCGCCGCTTGTGCATCTTCGACTTGTGCGCAAAGTCCGGCTTGAAGAACACGAGCATCTTGTAGAGCAGACTGGAGTCGCACGTGAGCTCGGCGTAGTCCGACGCGTGGTCGTAGAGCGAGTAACACTTGTGCACGTCCGCGAGCGAGGGGTCAGTCAACTGGAATGCTCTGGGCAGACCACAGCATCAGTGCTGCTTCAGAGATTCTGGACCCATGGAATCCTACTGGTGACCACTGGATACTGGTGGCCATATCCATGCAGGAGCGACTGATATACTTGGATCCACTGGAGAGCACAGATGCCTCGTCTTCTCCCCCAAGCAAATCAGGCATTCTCCATGATGATAGCTTTCCTGAAAGAGAAAATGAAGATAGATGTGGTAGAATGGACACTGACATGCCCACCACACAGACTCCAGGAGGACTCTTCTAGTTGTGTGTGCCATTATGCTGCGCAACTTCTACAAAACAGATCACTGATGGCAGACACAGATGTGATGCAGCTAAAAAAAAAGAATTTTTGAAGAAGTTATGGGCTGCTGTAAAATTATAGCTACAGCCGAAGAAATAGAAATGTGCTCACGCTGCAATGGTCACAACAAATCGTACAACAGGATATGCTGCGACAAGTGTGAACAATGGCTTCACTGTAAATGCATTGGTATTTCAAAAGAAGAGGCTCAACGTCTACCTGCTTTTTACTGTCCACTTGTGTTATAATAATTATAATTAAACCTGAAATGAAAGCAAATATAGCGTGGAAAACGTGATTTTTATGAATGTTTGCTCAGTGGTGATGAAGTTATCATCAGACCATCCGCTGACCGCTGTGGAGACGTGTGCCGGGCCTCGAATTTGGCGCACGTTTCCACTGCGAACAGCGCTTCATACTTGAACATCCCCGCTGTCGCGTGCGCATATCCCGCGGAACTGCGCGTCTCATCCGCGCGCAGCGCTCAGGATCCACAGCAAAGCTGTGCCACGCAATCTTGTATCATGTCTGCATAATACATGTCTGTCTCTCTGGTTTTCCTTGGCCTGACCAAGACGGCTAACCTAATCCAGTACGTTTTAATACAGTTAAATCAAATTTCCCAACTAGTTTAATGATAGATCACGAAATTTAGTCAGTTAGTGAGGTCACCTAATAGGTAGTTCCTTTTTTTCAGCTTCATTCTATGCAGACAAAGAATTAAAGACCGCTGTGAGAACCACAGTTACTGCACGATGGGCAGCCTTTGCATCCTCTCTGCATCATCGCCATGGTTACTGCATGGCTGTCAGCCTCATCATCATCTCTGCATCATCACGGTCACTGCACGGTTGTCATGGAAACATCTGCATCATCGCCATGGTTACTGCATGGCTGTCAGCCTCATCATCATCTCTGCATCATCACGGTCACTGCACGGTTGTCATGGCAATATCTGCATCATTGCCATGGTTACTGCATGGCTGTCAGCCTCATCATCATCTCTGCATCATAACGGTCACTGCACGGTTTCCACAGCGACCTCGGCATCCTCTCGGCATTGTCGCCACGGTAACTGCACGTGTAGCAGCCTCAGCATCGTCGCCACGGTTACCGCACGTGTAGCAGCTTCAGCATCGTC
>NW_014577325.1:329495-333977 GCF_000485595.1 Priapulus caudatus | reverse complement strand
CAGACGCACCCACACACAGACGCACGCACGCACGCACGCACAGACGCACGCACGCACAGACGCACAGATACGCGCACGCAGAGACGCACGCACGCACGCACGCACGCACGCACAGACGCACGCACACACAGACGCACGCACAAACGCGCGCACGCACAGACGTACGCACGCACGCACGCACCAGCAGTAACAGAGAAGCAAGAGAGAGGAAACAGAGATACATGGAGCGAGAGAGGGGATAACAGAAAGGTATGGTCAAACCTAATTTAGGTTACAATACTTACCAAATATAATCTCTTAATATAATAAACAATATAATCTAAAAATAGAATATTAACTCTTACCCGTACACGTCCAGCAGCATACTGTCGTACTTATAAATACAAATAAATCGGTACTTATCTCTCGGTGACTGGTGGAGGGATCGGTTCATCCGTGGACCATCTCCGTATTTTTTCACGACCTTAAAAATAACGTGAAAAGATACATTCGCACAGGCGCACAGAATTCATTTGAATTAGTTATTGTAATATAGCTACTTCTCATTTTTACGTTTCTTAGGCTATATTTTTCATTCCTTTTGTGATCTTCTCATTACGCAATATATACAATCTAGGTCACGTTACTGGTCCTAACTGGAATATTAGCAAATTATATAATCACTATATCAATAAGTGAATTATAATTTCTATTGTGGTTACGATTCTAGGACTACTACCCCTTGGACAACTACCACCCGGAAAATTACCCCCTAGGACAACTACCACCCGGTCAACTACCCCCCGGACAACTACCACCCGGACAACTACCCCCCTAGGACAACCCTAACCCTAATTCTAATCCTAACTCTAACCCTAGGGGGTAGATGTCCGGGTGGCAGTTGTCCGGGTTGGAGTTGTCCTAGGGGGGTAATTTTCCGGGGGGTAGTTGTCCAGGGGGTAGTCGTCCGGATACGTGTGGTTATACCTTAGACAGTGTTGACACCTGCCTCATGGACTAAAATGGATCGGTATTAAATATGAGGGCATACATATACATATGCGACTCATAGCCACAAATTGAACAGGTACGTGCTACGTTTCGAATATGCGAACGAAAGCGAGCAGGAGAAAGAGCTGTTAAATACCCACACACCTTCCCTCCGTCTCGTGCATTGTACTGCAATGGTCCTCAACCCCACAGAAGTGGCAAGATCGTTTGCACGGCCGTAGCAACTTGGGGGGGGGGTTACAAATTACAAAAACACAATTACCCCTTCAGTGTAACCCTATCATATATAGGAATTGTTTCTTGAAAATTTGCCTCCCATAGAAATTTGCACAGGCCCACGGCCCTGGTTTGCTACACAGAACTATACTGCTAGTGTAATAAAATGGCAAGGTTAAAATATTTATTGAACACACTGATGTTATATATAAATTTTTATTTACCATATATACAATTTTTCAACATGGAGCACATAACTAGTTACATTAACAACTGGATGAATGCAGACATAAACTCATATGACATATATAAATAACATAACATATATACTGTGTACTTGCTCTAAACTGACGTTATTATATATCATTTTCAGCCGACTGCATCAAGATATTTACCTCAACTGAAATAAATACAGCCTATTACAGTATTTCAATATATTAGTTTAGTTACGGATATTTGCTCATTTGCTTTACACATATTGCTATGCGCAAGTAGATGGTCCACAACCATAGTAGTAACTAGGTTAGTTAAAAAAATAATGTACGTCATACTTTTAAGTATGATCAGGAGTAAGATAATATAGGATCCTATATTATCAGGAGTAAGATAATATAATATCTTATCTTACTCCTGATCTTACTCCATATCTTACACCTATATTATCTTACTCCTGATATTATCATACTCCTGGTATGATCACGAAAATTATTTAGAGAAGGTTACACGATTGGATTACAGGCAAGTGCTTGGATAAAAAACTACAAGCATGTGACATAGAGTGCGTTTTAGCTTGCTGTAGTGCATGGCAGTGCAATATTGTCATGGCAGAGTCTAACTAATTGCATCATACAGATAACACGTTCTCCTAGTAGCATGTTCGTATCTGCCAAGGTGCCTTGGTCAGTTTAGATGCGTTCACGTATCTGTGACGTTCAGCAAACAACAGCACTAACAACACTACCAGACCAGCAGCCGTGATCAGTAGCACGTTACAGAAGGTTGGGAGACATCACAACACCGAATCGCTAACAAACATTCAGCCGAGGCTACATGGGAGCGAACAGGCTGCGTTTGCTATGTTAACGGACAAAAAAACCACGGGTGAGCACAGGCATCACAGAACAAAATGTAAAAGCTGCACTTTGCAGTATCAGCTCGTACAAAAAATCTCTCTCCAAATTCATTTAACAAGCTTGAATACGGAACGTCATAGTGGAATGCCTTTCTCCTAAAACGAACTATACTAAACGGGTATCAATATTAAAATAGCTAGTATTACTGATCAGGAGCGTAACTAAACTATTTTGCCTGGGGACATGACAAACTTCTCCTTTGATCATAGAAATAAAATGGGATTGGTTATAATAATTTGTTCTGTGCGTGGAGTGAATCGTACATTGTATTGCCACTTAAAAGTGTAGCGTAAATTTGCACGAATGAAATAGGGGACGGTTCACTAATCTGGAATAGAAACACTTAGCAGGAGGCCGAGTTTTAACATCTGAGATATCATAGAATTAAAAATGTTAAAATTGCCAATACTGGTTCTACTAATAACGAAAAGTTGGCTAACACGGACGCCGCAAGGATATCTTCCTGCTTTAAAAGGCTTGACCTATTACTGGTAATATTTATACATTTATACACTGTATTTATCTAACTATTTACAGAGTGTCAACTAGCTATACATTGAGATAAACACAATGATTGAGATGTTTTAACGGCAGTTAGTTCGATTTTGTTTTCCTCATAGTAGTATTGTTACTGCTACACAGATAATAGAAACATGAAGCCCATAGTACCAAGATTTCGCGCTAGCTACTACTACGTGTCGCCATGGAAACGGTTGTGATAGCATCATCTTACACTTTGCTACCATTTATATAATAGCAGAATACTGTTGCATGCCTCGGCTTACAGGAGCAGAGAAATACCTTGGGCTGGGAGAGGTACCACCTGTATGCTAAGTAATGAAACCATTTACTTAGGTCTCAAGTGAGTTTACTCTGATGGAAAAATGTAAGCTTTGGTTTTCATCGTTATCGTGTGAGTTAACAGTTAGGGCCGTCAGTGTCAACGGCAACTATAGTACATAAAAACGTCTTACTTTGCTACCTAATCACTTGTCGCTGCTCTAACCAGTACTATTTGTTTTAGAAGATACTTCGACATAGTCCCATTGCCTACATTTCAAGACATACCATATATAACAATATAGCACAAAAGTTTCCCCCATCCCACAGCCGAGGGAAATTTCTGCATGCTGTGGTATTTTCAATGTGTAGTGGTATTTTTAATGAGAATTTAGTGGTGGTGTTTGTGGTCACGGTGATAAAGGTGGTGGTAGAAGTATTTTTTAATAATGTATGATTGCATTTTCATTAGCATATGCTGATGGTATTTTTATTGGAGGTATTGTAATGGTGGTATTTTTAGTCGAATATTATGGTGGTGGTATTTTTAGTTAAGTATCGTGGTGGTGATGGTATGATCATTTCAGAGTGGTGGGATATTCAAAAGACAACAGAGAAATTTCCATTACATTGCAGTGAGATTTCCACTTTTGCTTAAACTCTCACAACATTACGAGGGGGGGGGGGTATCGAGATTCATAAGTAACACAGCCACAACTTCGTTTTACCCACTTTCCCAATCTAACTTGCAAGTGTTCCACCGACCATGCCAATAAACGTAAGTGCCCATCACGTATATGGACACACGCCCTATCAGAGACAAGCTTCACACTACTACGTGTCTAGTTGAGAGAGCAATGCACTAGGAACTAATCCACTAGGTACCCCAAATAAACGAGGCAATTCATTCCTCAGACGCTCATCCTCATATCATGGGGGGTTCTCCGTCTTCCCTGATCCCAGAAGGCAGAAACCTTCCAGGAAAGCTGCCGGCAGGGACAGGGAATGAATTTCGAACGTGCGGAAAATGTGGACGCGTGCTCTCAGGCCTTTGTGATAGGAACGGTGAACTCATCAACGTCTGAATCGCTGTCTCTGAGTGGATCGATCTCGTGGTCGCTCTCCTCTGTGCTGACGCGGTCGAAGCCATGGTGCCTGTTCAGTATGTTTCCCAGGTTGAACTTGTCCGAGGGTGGCTGATAGCCAGTCACCCAGCTCTGTATGTTGTTTAGTCGCCCTGCAATGACATACCGATGGGTAGCGTTCATAGAAAATTGCTCTCGATTGCTGTAGCTGTCTCTCTACGTCTCTCTCTCTCTCTCTCTCTCTCTCTCTCGCTCTCTCTCTATCTCTCTCTATCTCT
>NW_014577325.1:308059-328901 GCF_000485595.1 Priapulus caudatus | reverse complement strand
CCCGTCTCTCTCGCTCCTCCGTCTCCGTCTCCGTCTCTCCTCTCTCTCTCTACTCCGTCTCAGTGTCTCTCTCTCTCATCTCTCTCTCTCACCTGCTATCTCTACTCACTCTCTCTCTCGCTCTCTCTCTTCCTCTCTCTCTCCTCTCCTCTCTCTCTCTCTCCTCTCTCTCCTCTCTCTCCTCATCTCTTTCTCTCCCCTTCTACTCTCTATGTGTGCTCATATACGTTGGAAGAGGACATATATAAACATGTAGCTGCAGCATTGTGCAAAATTGGCACTCTGATACTGGTTTGGAGTATGTAACACTGAAATATATAAATTACACAAATATACGAATTAATGCGGGAAACATTTAAAATGTGAATCGGTATGTTGTGATTATTAGGTGGCATATATTTTTAGATCAGGGTTTTAACAAAGAAATATGTAATGACTGTGAGAGAGTTAAGAGAGGCAGGGGCAGGAGTCGGAAAGAGTTAGTCGAGGGTACAATTATATAACTGTGTAAGGTGATTCACTATGCACGCAGCTACCTTGTCGCTTCAAACGAATGATGATCGTAATAATGATCATGAGGAGGACTGGAACAGCGAGCAGTGCCATGATGATCATGGAAGCACTCATGTCTCCCTGACCTCCTGCTTCAGAGCTTTCCTCTTCACTGCCAACGTTCTTTGCCACCAGCTAGATGCCAGAAACAACAGCAAAGACATTAACCACACAAAGGAATCTCACTGTACATTCATTTAGTTGATCATATGCTACATGCAGCGTCACACTCCTTCACAAAACCATCGCAGCACAACTCGCATGCTAGGATTATTTAAAAACAACTGTTTATGGTTGTTTCTACAGATGTGGTAGGCACATGTATAGAAGACAGTCTATGGTGTGTAGTCTTACCTTCACAGAGTGTTTCTGTGGGTTCAGATTCACTGCTGTACCTTTAATCTTTTTTGAATTGACGATGTTTTCATTGCCTATGGTTGCTTTCTTCACCGACTGGTGCTCTTTTGACTCTGCGATAATAAATGGCAAACAATGCCAGGTAGTGTCACAAAGTACAAAGAAGTACATTGCACAACAATGTATTAAAAAACATTATGGTGAAATTTACACATGGCTATGCATGCATGGGAAAGGAACAAAAACAAAAATTTACCTGCAAGAAACTTCCAAACAATTCCAATTTTCAGCTCTGAGACGAAGACGGAGCCACCATCTGGTGAAACTGCTAGATCATGTGGTAATGTGAAGTTCTGCATGAAGAAAATGTTAAAATTTCATTAATTATAACTACAAGTGTTCGGGTGAAATCACGTCATATAATACTAGTGCATTAAATTAAACACTTGTGAAAATGGCAAAACTAGACGACAATTTTACATCAATTTACATACAACAAAAATCACACCCCAATGTACTAGTAATATAGGTAAATAAATATGAAATTCGTTGCAAGAGTTATTATCATATATGCTTAATAAAAAGTTACTAACTAGTTGCAAGTCACTGCACTCACATTTGCTGTGGGTTTCCAGGTGGCCAGGATTTCACCTGTTGTGATATTCAGTGTCAACCCCTGTGTGACGGGAGTCTCTGCCGTCACTTGTGGGACAGCATTGATAGCATATAACACTCCACCTAGCAGCAGGAACGAAGACATAATAGAACCACATCACCACCACATCGACACTTCGCCTCACAACCTGCAAGCATTATCAGTTACACAGCTTCTTGCTTTATACAATGCTAATGGTTGGAATAGAAGCATCAACGACTAGCGCCACATGTTATCCCGGGATGATGATAAAACTACGTATCACAATATTGAGACATCCATGAGTCAGGTACGTGTCATGATATCAACCTTGTTCACAGCTCGACTATATTGTTTACACTATTTATGTTAATATAACATTTCGTTACGTTGCCATGTTATAAATTTATGTTATATAAACGTTGAAGTCAACATTGGCGTGATTGCGCAATCAGCTGTGAGTATAACTCTTTTACTACTTACACTTATTAACGACATAAAACACATTTAATGTTTGCTACCCATGCTTATATATGGTCACCGCACACCGCAGTCGTAACGATACACAAGAAAACAGTATGGTAAAGAATGCATAATGTTAAACAAATACATTGAGTTTCTATTCGCTCACACACAACATGGACATAGGCTTTAAAGGGACTACGTCACGAATTTTCTATGGTAAAATTTTTATTTAAAAAAATCGCCATTTTTTACATTAAAAGTAAGAACTAACGGGACTAAACAAATCGTCAAATTCCTACCTGATAAGATTGTTTCTCAACTAGTTAAAAATCCAAAAAATCTGGACGATTTGAATTAATGTTCTCAACATTAATTGCTTGCTATGGGCTATGTATGGGTCATGAGTGTATGTTCACATCGAACAATAATATAGTAAAATAGGAAGTATAATGCATAATTTAACCATAAAATGTGAACAGAATTACTTATATTTTGTGAAAAAGTGTAAATATTTTATATTTTTTTTACTAATTACGGTGACGTAATCACTTTAATGCATCATGGTTACTGTGGTACTGCCACGTAGTTACACCTCTGTTGCATACCCACCGAGTACAGGGCTGTATTCAATAGCATTCAGCTGTGGCTGGAATTCGTCATGCAGTAGTGTCTTGACGAAGGTGCTGTCCATCTTGTAACAGGAAATGCGTGCTTCCATGCGTAGGGACACGCACACTAGACCTTTGTCCTCTGCCAACGTTATGCTGTGCACAATTGGCGATATGCCTACCAACATCAACACAAACACACACACGCATAATTACATCCTATCCAGACTCATAGAGAATCAGTATAAAGTATATATCAAGTAGTGTCGTTTTGCTGCAGTCCAAGATTGCTGCAATCATAGTTCTTGAAATCACGCTGATAGCATGTCTGTAATGTAGTGAGACCAATTAACCATCAAGGCAGACAGACGGCTACAATTTGCTAACATAACAGAACTAACCCTTATCATCGGCGACATTCCATTTGCTGATGAAGTCACCATTCCGGTTAAACCTCATGATGCGTGCGTTGCAATAGCTACAAAAATGACAACCTCAGTATCATCAAACATGAACGATGCATCTATCATCATTATAATCGGCTTGTCTTGATCATTATTGTGACAGCTGCATTTTCAGTGTCGGACTCGCACAATGTGAAGATAGTGTATGTACGCACTCAGCACATTTAACTGTCTAGCTGATGAGTGTATATACTAAGCAGAGCTACCAGGTAAGCTGCAAGTACAAGGGAGACTTGCAGACCTGCCAACCTGTGATTCATGAAAATAGTAAGGCTTTTCTTTTCTTGCAGCAGGCGGCCATTTTGTTTGTATGTTATGCGCGCAATAAATGATAGGACTAACTCTAGATCACGCGTTCACGTTGTTCTCGCGTGATCTAATATGGCTGCGCCCACAATCGCCAGATATTTCTCGGCTCACAATGTAAAAAACACATAAATTATCAAGTCGTAAAATATCTTAAGTTTTTCAGTTTGATCGTACATTCGTAAAAACATCTTGGAATTAGTAAGGAATACGGAAAAATCGTAAGGGTTGGCAGGTCTGGACTTGTATCTTAACTATCTGCCTGAGCAAAATAACCATACCACCCTTAGCAATTGTTTCTATCTCAGTCGGCTCAAGACCAATTTGTATTTGTCATGCAAACATACCAAATTGTCAACTTTGCAGTACTTCAATGCTATGGACTGTTTTAGAATGTCCTATAACAACACCAGTTGGTTAGAGTTGCCTATTAAACATGCTAGGAAGATAGGTTGACTTCTACGCACCCATCAGCAACATAAAAGTCTCCGTTGCTGTGCACGGCAATGTCGGCTGGCTGGCAGAAGTGTTCATTATCATCGCCCGGCTCGAATCGCTTCCCCAGCACCAGCAGCGGTTTCGCAGCTCCACCTGGTGGGAACTTGTACACTTGATGCGCGCCAACGTCGGTGACCCACACGTTATTGTCGCGGTCTACAGTCACGCCGTGCGGCAGGTAGAACCTAAACGCAAGAGCATTCAATTATCATGCCACGGCCACATGGTATGATCATGTGAAACAAATACATTGAGTTTTTATTGGCTCTCACACAACATGGACATAAGCGTAAATATAGGCCTGTACTACTTTCTTTATTTAAACCCACTAACTCCCACTACACTAAACTTTCTCAAGTAACTCTGTTAAGCTGCATTACATATAGTTAGCTGAACGAATAGAATATTGTTAGAATATTATTGTTGTATAGAACGCCATCAGTTGCCCAGGAAATAGCCAGCCAGACAAGTAAACGGGAGTTGAAAGAAGTCTGTTAGCCAATGCTTTGGGCATCCTTAGTCTTCACAATCACAAGGTCCTCTCTCCACTCATCCGTGAATAGCACACACGGAAACTTTTCACTTGGCTTCATTTATATGACATGCCACCATCCTTAGCACCATCTCAATGCACTACAGGTGGGCGACTCGACCAATCTCTACTGTAGGAACCATGGCGTTACTTACTGATTAGCACCCCACTGTGATTCTATTCTGCCGCTGCCGCTGTCGACGGTGAGGATCGTATTCTGGGTGATTGGTGTCTGTAGGTGCGATCGTAGTCTCTGGTGATGATCGAACGTCCTAAGACGACATATACAATCATGAATAAATAAATATAATACGTATCATATATAACACAATGGAAGCTAGTAACACTGGCTTTCATTTCATTTTCACTGTACGAGCCACTTAATACCGATGGGTACAGTCGGACAGAAACATCTTGCCTAGCATCCATACCGATGGAGTGAACCCTTGTAAATCGTAGCCAAAATCTTGTCACAAGGGTTAGTTGTTACATGTAAGATTCTATTTAATGTCACAGGTCTGCACAGCGAACAAACCTATTTCGATGCAATGTAAACTCAAGAGCAGAGACCTGGCCAAGCTTAACATGGTCATGAACTATACTTACATGCCACTCCACACTCTATCGCCACGGTGGAATATGTGCATCTGCTGCCTGTTGTCTACAGCGACACCGCCAATGTTACCAAGGTGCAGGTCCACTGCCGGCCAATCACTGACGTACTTCAGTGGAGGAACTATACCGCAAATAGAGATTCGATGTGAATAATAATAATAATGTTTGTTTTTATTGCCATATATATATTGTACAATTGTTCTAAATTATTACAGCATTTGCACATTTTACATATATATAGCAAAAAGGGAATGAAATCCAAACAAAGAATCCTCAAAGAATCCGAAGTTGTAAGCCTATACGGTCTAACCAAACTCATTAGTATCGAACGTATCACTGGTAGTGGTAAATCATTAACTTGAGAGATACTAACCTAAACTATAACATGATACAACTTCTGACTGGCATGTTATTTACTATATCATTATATACATGATATATGTATGTGTGCATGTGTGCATGCATACTTTTAGGCCACACCAACTTCTTTGCATAGTTTATAAAAATACACTTTATCATATTCTTAATTACAGACGTCTATATGTCAGAAATAGTATCTGGGAAAACAATGACTAAAGAAATTACAAATAATATTCTTACTGGCAGCACTTTCCCTATCAAAAAACAACAACAACAACAACTGAAATTATAGCAACAAAAGGTGATATCTAGGTTGTAATAACGTTGACTTTAGGCAACCACCAACGGGCTACACAAATTTAGGTTTATTAAATTCCGCAGGCGCAATTGAAAACTTACTAGTGTAACGTAATGCTATAAATGTCTGACATGTTATGTGGATGACAAACATTGATTAGTAATATCACGGACGTGTTAATACTGTATGTCTGGTGTAAGAATCATTCAAAAGTGCCAAACAGCTTTCCTTCATTCAGTAAAACAACTTGGTAAGTAGTTCAATAACTAGGAAATTAGTTAATCCTGTTTGTAGGAGCAACAAGAATGGAGTACAAGCATATAATAAGCATTTAATGAAAACGATTTTTTTACTCCTGATGTCATAAATGCATGGCACCAAGTGCTGTTGAGTATTGGTCATGCTATGTTCATGTGCGTGCGGGTTGAAAAGATAAATAGTCGCTCAGGCCAAGTAGACCGATTCAACTAAGCGAACCAATAGAGCATGCTTAGATGAACACGAACTTCAAATATAAAAAATGTTCCTAGAAACAAGGACAGATAGAAAGACGAATGTATTAACGAAAAGACGAATGAAAGCTCAAACGTTCTACTGGAGCTACTACTCCACGAAAAGGCACAACACACCAAGATGCACGTGCAAGGTGCCGAACTAGGGCGAGGTAGTAGCTAGATTAGTACGACCAAAGTACCTGACGAACTGTTAGACTTGGGCTTGCTGACAGCAGCAATGTTCATTGCTGGATGCTCAGCATGTAGGGTGTTAGTAGCATCATCCGCGGGCCAGTTAGTCGATTTTCGCGGCCCGCCGCTCGGGTCATCGAGCTTCCACAAGCTGTCGCTGTTATAGTCGCGGTCACCGTACGGTAACAGCCGGCTGAGCAGCGAGGCGCGGTCACGGTAACGAGGGTCGCCGCCTCCACCCTGATAGTACTCATAATCATCGTTGTACTCCGGCTCAAAGTAATTCTCACCGACGTCATCGAAGAGAGTCGGCTGCAGCCGGTTGTACGCCTGCCGCAAGTTCTGGTCGAGGTCGGAGAGGTGGCCCTCACGGCTGCCGTCGTGGTGCTCCGCGGATGTCGCCTCCTCGAGCAGCGGGTTGGGAGGGAGAGGCACGTCGGAGGCGGCGGGCAGGTGATCGGAGATCTGCGGCATGTAGGAGGAGCACTCGCCGTACGGGACGCCGCGCTTCGCGTCCGTGTAGAACATCACGTAGAAGTTGCACATCTCGTCGTTCGCTGTCGACCTGCGTCGTCGCGGCAACGAGACGAAAACAACTCATGAGGAGGCTGCGTCACAATTAGGCTGTGTCACACTTAGGCTGTGTCACAATTAGGCTGTGTCACAATTAAGCTGTGTCACAAATAGGCAGTGTCACAATTAGGCTGTGTCACAATTAAGCTGTGTCACACTTAGGCTGTGTCACAATTAAGCTGTGTCACAATTAGGCTGTGTCACACTTATGCTGTGTCACAATTAGGCTGTGTCACACTTAGGCTGTGTCACAATTAAGCTGTGTCACAATTAGGCTGTGTCACACTTAGGCTGTGTCACAATTAGGCAGTGTCACACTTAGGCTGTGTCACAATTAGGCTCTGTCTTAGTCATAGTGAAGCTCTGTGGCAATTTACCCATCCATCTGGCATGATTGACTGGCAACTCTATCAGTCATTGTTGGGAGGCAGCATTTTAAAAGACGACGCAATGTCATGCAAAGTCGACAGTTTGGCGTGAAAACGTGTAGACACGGTTGTAGCTTGACCGACCTAGCAACAGTACCCAGAAGCAGGCGTGACTCCTTACAGGCGTGATTAATTAGGCTTCTGGGTACTGTTGCTTGGTCGGTCAAGCTACAACCGTGTCTACACGTTTGCATGCCAAAATGTCAACTTTGCGTGACTTTGCTGCCAAGCGTCATCTTTTAAAATGCTGCATCCCAACAATGACTGATAGAGTTGCCAGTCAATCATGCCAGATGGATGGGTAAATTGCCACAGAGCTTCACTATGTCTCAGACATAACACTGTCAATCTCAGCAGATCTTATGCGTGATCACGATGCAGGTTCCCTTGCACTTCACTGATTTGAGCATGACCGCAACACAAAACCACACTTCAAAATAGTCAATAAGGGGATCGTTGCCTTGTCATTACTCATTACCCATGTGGCCGCATAACCATGAAATATACTCACCCGATATTCGTGATGCGATTTCTGCCTCTAGAGTCAAACGTGCATCTGGCAGCCTGAGAAAGACATCACAGTCAGTGTCAATCATGCTTACAGACACATGCATTCAACTGCAATTGTACACATTTTGATCCAATGCATGGCAAATTTAGTAGTAAACAAAAACTTTCCAACTATGCTTTAAATAGCAATTCATTCTTGCAAATGTGAAAATGACCCTAATGTATGTCTCACCATGAAATCATTTGGGTTGATGGTAATTGGTTCATCCATTGGGTAAAAAGACTGCAACAGAGAGTAATTACATTTACAGTTACTGATGACATTCCTTTTCCATTGACATTCTGCGACTAACAGCTCATTACAAAGTAACTAGCCTCTCCAATAGCTTATCATAATAACAGCTATAGTAACAAATCATAATTGCAATTAAATGATTACTTTCCTTACAATAAAAATTAAATTAAATAATCAATTCAATTTAAATAGTAATTTCCCTAAATACTTTTAAAGCTAGTAACCACCACAATAATTAAACTAGTTGACTCACCTGTGGCCACTGTGGGTTACCCTTGCCTAATAATGACCATGCACCGTTGGTCACCTTGTATCCCGTGACCACACGCCCTGTAGCAACAAACATCAAGCATTGGATGAGGATTTTTAATGGGTTATCTGCATAAAGTGTTTGTAACTTCGTGTGCATTCAAATAGTCACTCGAATTTAAAAACCAACCGCATCTCGGTAGAATACAGATGGCACATGGCCAACAGATGTCACAAGCTGATCTCATTTTCATTGGTTTGCGTGGCCACTCCGAATTTATTCAGTGAAAATGATTGGCAGAGATGGCTGCAAAGCTTCACAGACTAATGCTAAATAAATACTGGTATGAGCCGTACATGTACGATAGGTACTAAAACAACGGTCGAATTTCGCAATAATTCTGATGCTGATGCCAGGTGGACACAAGCAACAATGCTGAGATATCATGTGGATTTCATTGTTACCTAATGAGTGTGCATGTACTCTGTATGCAAAGGCATGTATCGGCATTGGCCCACCAAGTCGACACGCTATGTCAACGTGCACTTCTGAAATATTTGTAGAAGGACAATTACGTACAGCAGCACAAATACAGACCCGAACGTCAGGTGTAAACATTTCACTAACGATTACCACATTAACTGTTTGTACTATCATCATGAATTATAGATTAAGGGGCACAAAATTTTACATATTGAAGTTATGAAATGAAAAGTGATTCTCAAATAACTTCTCAAAGCAAGCTTGATGATAATTATAGCATATATATATATATATATATATTATACATAATTAAAGCACATATGAAAACAATATTTGATTGAAAATTTGAAATTTAAATAGGAAAAAAAAAATTGAAAGGGATTTATAGTCACATTATAGACCATGTAATGTCTAACACTGAACCAATAAACAATAATGGTATTTCACGTTACAAATGTGTGTGAGTAAAAGTAGATTATCAAACCTGCATTATAAAAAGATGCATTATTAGAATTTGTTGGAAAAACTGGGCTGATATTTTTCCAGAATGTCATATCTCAGCGAATTAGTCTTCTAGCAATATCATTTTCACATTTGTGTGCACTATTCTAAAATATGTTAGTGTTTTCTAGAATCCACCACCTACTTTCTCTATTTGGAGCTATCTTCTGTCTGGAATCTGCAGCCAGTATCCAAATTCCTGCCACATATTTGGGGCTGCATACAAGTAAGGCATTATAAAGCATTAACTAGCAGAAGCCAAAACCATGGTTAGTTGCCACCAGTGAGTGAGTGTGCATAGGGCGAGAATTTTTTATTTTGTTGGTTTACAGATCCGTCGACCCGAATTTTTAAGAAAAACGAAAAAAAAAAATTGAAAATCTGTATTTTTTTATTCCCGCCGACCTTATATAAAATAAATTTAAATGTAAAAAACAAAAACATTTCGTAAACAAATAGTTTATAATAAAAGTAAAAATAATTATAAGTTGAGTTTTGTTTTAATTTAGTTTTCTTAAAATACTTTAATATCATGTATAACGGTATTACTGTATTTTGACTTTT
Source organism: Priapulus caudatus (assembly GCF_000485595.1). Lineage (NCBI taxonomy): Eukaryota > Metazoa > Priapulida > Priapulimorpha > Priapulimorphida > Priapulidae > Priapulus > Priapulus caudatus. The sequence goes on along the minus strand of NW_014577325.1, from coordinate 318,922 downwards.
TTTTACTCTACCGAGTCAACAACAACAACAAAAATTCTGTAAACCAACAAAATAAAAAATGGTGGCCTAGTTAACGACCAAAGTGATCAACTTGAGGAAGAGAAGGGTGTTAATGGTTACGGATGCAGCAGTCCCATGACACAGCAAGCACGGTCATAGAGCATGGCACCTAGCGTCGTCAAACCAAGAGAACGTACTTGGCATGTTCGCGCTTATAGTCCACCGCATATCAGCTGCCAGTAGGAAAATACCAGCCAAGTATTGTTGACTGCAAATAGACGCACCGTTGCTACATTATGTTTCCACCTGAAATCTATCATATCTATAACATACATAATGTAATACATAATACAAACTATCATAATCCTTGTCAGATATTTCAATCAATAGGAAGTATTGTGCCTCTATCATGGGAAGTGGCACAAACTGGACATACTGTTCACCTAGTCACAAGTTCACAACGTCAACATCATTAGCACAACTGAGTATAAAATAGTTCAATTAACTTATGTTTCATTCGCTGCACATTTAACTTTGAAACTTTAAAGTTAGATGTTTTTTTAGAGTTTAACACAAGATTCATCACTAGAAAACTGTTTAGCTAAACTCCTTTAATATTAAATCCCTCATGTTATGAAATGTAAAGGATAATTTAGACAAAAAGTTGGAGGAAATCATAATCTGATAATATAAACAATATTAAAAACTGGCCTTAATCATTAAAAACACACACATGTACGGAATAATTACAAGAATAAAATATGATCACATAATATTACATGATATTGATGGAAGAAAACGAGCTTAAACAGATGTAAACAGGAAATATCCTAGCTTCCTCACTCTCCCCATTTAGCCCTTTACTAAGGTTGCATAGGTATAGCTGTATATTAGCATGCTCTCAGCTCTCTTCATATGAACACAGCGACGTGTGGCATACAGCTACAGCTATAAACCATTGGTTGCACGATTCCCAGTTTGTCCTACCAGAACTATTAAAACACCCAGCCGAGTGTGAAAAAACAGGTTGGCACGCGTGACTGCAGAGCATTTGATAGCACCCAAGGACACAAATAGTGGTTAAAATAGGGCAAAGAAAGAACCTATATCCTTCAGTACTACTAGCGTCCCTCCTTGTACATTGTACACTGATGAAATAACTGCACAACATAATATGAGCCTGCGCAAGGCCAGAATTAAACAAATCTTTGTCTGTCCTCACCCAACCCAGGCTGAAACGTTTGGGTAGGTAGGTAGGCTTTTTTTAGGGGAGTCTTTTTACAAATTCAGCATGGTGTCTACATGCTGGGGTGTGCTTGTGTGGAGATACCTTTTATGTTGAATGTTTGTTTTGCTTGGTACATATAATGTATTGCCTACAGATTTATATAATGTACAGTGATACAATTTGTAAAAAAAAAAAAGAATGGGAAAGATCAATAAAAAAATTTGAGTCGGCCCCCTTTTGACGGGTCGGTCGAGTGAGGGCAAACAAACAATATTTTTATTATGGCCTAACAGGTTTTTTTATCTGTATTAATAGTTTGTTTACACTGATAGCAGGGCTCATAGGGTCTATGTCCCCCAGGGTACTGCCGGAACGTACCCTGGGTACGGTGCGGTATACCGGAACGTACCCTGGTAACCATCTGATATTGTTAGGGTTAGGGTTAGGGTTAGGGAGTAGGCGTAGGCGACTCCCTAGACTCGTTAGTGGAGTAGGCGAGGTACGGTCCGGCATATACGGGTTAGGGAGTAGGCGTAGGCGACTCTAGACTCGTCTTAGTGGAGTAGGCGAGGTACGGTCCGGCATATTAGATAGTACCAGGGTACGTTCCGGCAGTACCCTGGGGGACATCTAGGACCCTCTCAGCGAGTACTGATGACCATAATGATGACATAATATGACTCACGGCTTGTAAAGTTGTGAGTGTGATCCCTGAGTAGTCCTTCTGGCTGCTAACGAACGGTGGCATAGTGAACTTGAAGAACCAAGTAGTTCACCTCACTCGTGCTGCCGATCTTGAATCCCACATCTGCATGCAAACAACAGAGACAAGAACATGCACATTTCATACTTGTTTGTAGTGTCACACAAACAACTAGACAGAGGGCACTCAAAGAAAGTGAATACCTCCGCGAGCGTGTAACATGTAATACATGTGTATAACAAGCTGGCTCGCTGCTGGCTGCTGCTGACTAGACGCCCTATAGGTGAGCTGATGCTGACTGGACGCCCTAAGGCAAGCTGGTGCTGAATCGATCGATCGGTTGAGCGTGTTGTATAACAGCTGGCTCGCTGCTGGCTACACACAACACACACGAACACACACACGAGCGAGCGATTGCATGACTCCGTTCTCGACGGCGGAGGTAATAAATCGCTACAGTATAACCCAATTATAACACACCCTACAACAACGTGAATTCTGACATGATGCAAGCATCACTTCGCTGCTTTTTCTCCTGCATTCTTGTGTCTTTACTCTTTTTTTTAAAATACACAGTTTGTTGCTTTTTTGCTTTCTTACTTTCGTTTCTGCTTTATATGTAACATTTATTTACCAATTGCAATGTATTTAGAAGTCACTAATGATTAAACTTAACTCGCACAGTATCATGAGTATAATCTTTTTTCATCTTTTGATGTTAAATCATGGCGTATTGCATTTTCCGCAGTGAGGAAGGAAGGCACAGCTCAACAATAAAGCCAGACAACATTTGATGAAATTATCGTCATAATCGGGTTGCTATAATATATGGTGACTCCACATTTTATGCTATAAAATTTTTGGATCGAATTATTGAGTTAGAACGGGATGTCCCACTGTTATTTCCTAAACAGCTACCGTTATACAAGCCTACAGATTTCATTCTAGATAGATAACTATGCAGTGTAAAGCAGAGAAACCTGAAGCCTGAGATTGCACTCATATTCCAGGCATGATCTGTTATTTTATTAAATAGGATTTGGGACAATAGCCTCATAAAGATTTATACTATCATGTATAATAAAATGGCCATCACTTTCACTCGCGGTACAAAGCTGTATATATATACACCACACACGCACACACGCACGCACGCGCAGCCGCGCACACGGCGCACACGGCACTACGCACGACGCACACGCAACGCACACGCAAGGCACACGCACAGCGCACACACAACATACAGGAAATGAATACACGGGGAGATGGAGATCAATCTCTGGCGCTACAGACTTAATTACTACTGCATCCTAGCGCATTCGCCGCATGCACATGCACGTCCAGCACCAAGTGAGCGTCATTAGCATGGTTCTTGTTACCGAGGCAACATGACAGGGCCGAACCGCCATTACATTTCACTCCAATGCAAGGGAGCTGGTGCTTAGAATAACAAGATACAAATATATGGAATTTATTAAGACAATAAACAGCGCACGTTGCTTCAAAAGTGTGTGTTCGTGATAATAACAAAAGGTGTGCCAATACATGCTAGGCACACTGATGCTCTACACTATGTAATAGGGCGTTTCAACGTAGGCATAGAGACATAGAGCGATTAGTAACGCCAGCTTGTTGGTCGTACAAGGATGGGCACATACGTACCTGAAGGCAAAACAGTAGGTGTGCATTCTTCGCCCATGCATAGAGTATTTTTAACCCGGATTTTTGCACACACTTCAAGGTACTCACAGTCCTTGAAAATATTACACCATCAATCACACACGTACCATATAAGGACCACAGCACTTGGAGCATTTCAATATTAAAATATAATGCTAATAAATAGAAAATAAAAATTAAATTAATATGCTAATAAATAGATAAAAATAAATTAATAATGCTAAATAAATATTCACCATATTAGACTAGACAACCCTCCACTGACGAAGCAAAAAACATTAAATATGAAATCTCCTCAGAGAGTATCACATAGGTTTGTTCGTTGCAGCAAGTTGGTTTCGGTATAACGTTTGAATTTTGCTGTCACTAACACTGAGAGGTCTGTGTCCCGCAGGGTACTGGCCGAACGTACCCTGGGTACGGTCCGGCGATACCGGAACGTACCCTGGTACGCAGAGCATACAAATCAACGTGATTTATATGGCTCTGCTGGTACTATCTAATATATGCCGGACCGTACCTCGCCTAATCCACTAAACGAGTCTAGGGAGTCGCCATACGCCTACCCCTAACCCTAACCCTAACCATATCAGATAGTTACCAGTGTACGTTCCGGCAGTACGCTGGGGGACATAGACCCTATGAGCGTCACTAACCATAATCTTTGTGATTATACATGAATTCTGATGCAAGTCAACTCACCAAACTTTCTTGTTGCTCCCTGGTGACATACAACCAAACACTATCATATGGTGTGCATCTTGCATTTTTGCATGTGCTGCCAACTTAGTGATGTAAACGTCTTGCTCTGTATCCATCTTCTTCATTGTGCAAAAATACTGATCATGCTGGGAAGATACAAATAACATTATACAATCTACTTCTAGAACACACCTTAATGACTGATATGCACTCGTTATGGTGTACTTTTCCTAGTAATAGACATAAGCCATTCTTGGTAAATCTATATAGTGCTAGAACATTCTGAAACTTGATCAGAACATCACAGTATCACTATATATATATATATATATATAAATATATATACATATACATATATATATATATTATATCATATAAATATATATACATATACATATATATTGTTTGCAAAATGTTTGCATTCTAAAAGAAGCAGCGCACATTGGTACATTGGTACACTGGTTGGTGTAGCATATGATACATTACTAAGATTTTGAGTTATCGTATAGTATATTGTATATATAGCGGAATAACTTACATTACATACTAAACTGGTAATATTAATGAGGAGGGCTCAAAATATAAGAAATGTTTGAGCTCCCATTTAAGCCGTGAAATCCGCTAACATCGCAGCGACGTCCTTCACTAGATTGATCCCTCCTTTAACAAATAACACTAATACCTCTACCAACATGGGCTAAACGAGTTTGCACGCTGTTATCTAACACGCTTTCCAAGTGACTTCTATACAGTGAGGACATAGCCAGTACTGTCAGTGTCAGCCAGGATGCAGCTAGGCAAGTTAGGCCACAATTGAAAAAATCTTTGTTTTCCCTCACCCGACCCAGGCTGAAAACTTGGGTAGGTAGGTCGGCTTTTTTTTAGGGCAGGGGTCTTTTTACAAATTCAGCATAGTGTCTACATGCTCGGGTGTGCTTGTGTGGAGATACCTTTTATGTTGAATATTTGTTTTGGCTTGGTAAATATAATGTATTGCCTTACAGATTTATATAATGTACAGTGATACAATTTGTTAAAAAAAGAAAGAAGAAAAAGATCTATAAAAGTTTTTGAGGCAGCCCCTTTTTGGCGGGTCGGTCAGGGTGAGGGCAAACAAACACTATTTTTATTATGAAATTAATTATTATTGCATACCAGACAAAGCAACATAGCAATATAGTAATATATTCGCATTTCGCAGGTATATATATATATATAGTATCAAGAGCGTATTTTAAGAATACTTTCTCTGCATTCTTAATACACTCTTAATAGTATATATATGTAATATATTCATAGGTATATATATATATAGAAATATATATATATAGTAATGTATTCATAAGTACAGTGAAACCCCGATTTTACGTGCCCCGATTTAATGCGAATTCGGATATGAGTCACTAGACCTTTTTTTGCCTCTTTCCGGAACTGAAACGTTTTTTGGCGAGTTAAGCCCGGACTTAGGTCTAATCACGATCGCCTATAGATCGCGCAACTAAATGATTGAGTTTACATGACTTGTTGCTGTGTGCCATGTTGTGTACATGACTGTATGCATTGTTCATTCCCCGAGTTTGCTCAACATTGTAAAAGGTCAACATGGGTCAGTTTATACGCTGATTTTTCTGAACCCCACCCTCCTCCGATTTAGTGCGACCCCCGCTTTTTCGCCATGACATTTTATGGACCCCAACGATCGCCTTATAACAGGGTCACATTGTTATATATATAGAATCAAGCTTGATAGAAATATATAGCAGGGTGCGAAATTAACGTGAGTATGGAGTCAAATACTCCCAGATTTACTGTCCGACTCCCTGATTTGACATAATGCAGGAGTCCGTGTGACTCCCCTGAAAATTCTGCCATACTAACTATAGTTCGTTCAAGAGCACGGCCTCGCAGAATTACCGTATTTTCAGCTAATGTCCAAAGAAAATTGGCAGACGTGAAACCGCATGAATCTTAAAAATAGCACATGTATGCATTAGGTAGTATCTTTAATTTGAACCTCAGACTGCAGACTCCCTCATTTTGCTGCGGACTCCCTCTTTTGAGTAGCGAGTCCGCGTTGGACTCCCAGTGTTTAAAAAGTTAATTTCTACACCTGTATAGTAATATTGAAATCGATGCGGGCATCGACTTGAAGACTCACCGTGTATCGGCGTGACACCGGCATGAAGATATCTGTCGGCGGTGGTCGGCTGGCAGCATCGCTTGACCAGGATGAAGCTGCGAAGACAACGCCAATGATCCGCAGCTCCCAGAATCGCCACGACACAACGGCGACCATGCAGCACGAACCGCAGTGACCGGGCAGCTCTCTGCACCATCGTCTGCCTCACTGCACATCATCGCGTCTGTCCACCGGCACGACGAGGCCGAGGCGAAATGCTGTCCAGATGAAAACTTTGCTGTCTTTGCTGTGACTGTGAGAAGAAACCGGACACCGTGCCTGTGTCGATATTACAGTTGTCTACGGTCGGTCGGCTTGGACTCCCCCAGAGACGAATCCAGTAGCTTTGGTTGATGTATCCCAAAGGTGGCACCATCTATTAGAAAAGTAATTCACAGGGATTAACATCGGTGCTGATACAATACATAACAGTGTTTCCCCTGCATTGACTACGAGTGAGGCGCGGCCTGCCTCGCTCCAATTCTCAGCCTCTACACAGAAATCCACGCTGACGAAACCTTCACAACTTGAAAAACAGATTCAAGAATCTCATACAATGTGTTCAGAATAGCTTAGAATGCACCACATTTTTTTTCAAACAAAAAATCCAGGAGAGCATGCCCTGGGCCAGCACTGCTCGCTTTGCTAGGACCTCAAAACGTGCAAACACATGTATGTATCACAAAAAACATTTAACACCTCACAGACCTTTTTGGCCAGGGGAAACATAGCTCTAGTACTATAGCCCGGGTACTGCCAGTGCCTGCGGCAACTGTACGGGGGCTAATAGTAAATAGTACTAGAGCTAGGGCACTTCACTGTTTGCTGACCATACATGTTCAGTGATTGCCAACTTTTTGTTCAGCATTATTACTCAAATTAGTTAACACGTGACGATGCAAAACCAAAAACAATAGATTTGAAAACGTGCATATAAACATAAGTGAACAAAACTCACGAGGTGTCGCAATGCGAGAGAAATTGTGTTTAACTTTTGTCTGTTGCCGATAGATGGCGATATAATAAACAAAAATGGCGTATAGCTAAAAACAAAGTTTTATTCTATTGTTTGCGATAAATTGCCACATAAATTGGTGCCGAAACCCGGGAGCCTGACCAAACAGGCCTAAAAGCAAGTCAGGATGTCTATGAAGATCCTCAAGACGTCGCTGACGAAGGCGAAAACAACGTAACGGTAAAAATTAACGACAGTGAAGAACTATTAAAAACCACGACCGATGGCGATGTTGTGTCAAAACTCAAACTTGAACTGCAACGTACTTGCTGAACACGTCGCTAAAACACCTTGGAAAAGGCCATGGAAAAACTTACCATAGCTATCGAAACCTGACCCAGATGAAAGCCAAAATGTGAAACTACCCTCGATGAAGCTACTGATCTGACTATAGACAGGCGACCTAATCTGTCAACTTGAATCTGAGATAAAGAAAGGGTCTGCTGTCGCCTCCAGCACCACCCAAACTTCTGCTGATCCTGAACAGCCGACTCCTCATAAGCGCAAAAGTGCTGTTCACTTCCACGCTATTACCATAACCACATTTGATGGAACATGTGATGAACCTGGTTCTCTTTCTGGGATTCACTATGAAGCAGCAGTACACAAAGAAGAAGACTTAGCTCCACGAGAAAATTTGAACTACCTGAGAAGTGTCCCTGAAAGGTGATGCCATACCGGCGCTATAATCGGGTATGGAACTTTCTAATGCTAATTAAAAAACAACGCTGTGGACATTTACCTGATCGGTTTTGGTAAACAAAGGGAAAATAATACAATCGCCACTAACGAAAAAAATGATGAAACTTTCCTGTCATTTCAATGAGACAGGAGAAACTTACGCTATAGTTGGACACCATGGATAACATCTCAAAAAGTCTGAATCACGTAGGGAGACAATCGAACATGGGACAATAAATAGCGATAAAAAGTCAAAGGTTCCTGCATCAGTTAGCTGAGCCACATTGAGGAAAAGAAAAGGACAAGAGACGCTGTCGTGGAACCACCTTCCCTCTTGAGAAAAGTACATAGGTGACCTACATAGCTTGCCAGAGAAATTACGCGAACGAGTGGACGATAACATTAATAAGTTTAGAAAGGCCTCAGCATGCTCCGAGACTATCACCTCAGCAGGCTCCGAGACCAGCCATCAACAACAGAAGCCCATCTATCATAGTGAAACTAAAACCAACGATGGCCCTGTAATCTTCTGTAATGATTGACCACTAACAACAGCGAATGTGAGCAAGTACACGACTGTGGATGACACAGAAAAAAAGATCAAAAAGGACACTGTTTCAGTTTGTCTGAGTAAAAAACATCAACATGAGAGACTGTAAGTGAATAAAACCTGTTACTACCTGTAAAACTCCGATCACAACACAACAGTTTTGTGTCCCACGAGGTTCGGTGGAGGGCTGACACTGCTTGAGGCTGGCTAGTCCTGGCCTATTTGCATGCATTGGCTGCTAGAGAGATGGTGACCATGCAACGGCCTGTGTTGCCTGTAGCAGAATGCCTAGTGGAACACAGTCCATGCAAGTTGGTACTATGGATTCGGGAAGCCACGCGTAGTTACGTAACTAAGAAAGTAGGCTGATGGATTGAAACTAAAAAAGGAAACGTGGGCATCTTACTCTCCGCTACCTTTGGAACAGGAAAAACAAAAACTCGGAGACACCCAACATTCAGTTTAAGTCTAAAACTTATCGACAACAAATCTCTAACAATAGAGTGAAATATAGTACCAGCAAATTACGGGACCTGTCCACAATCAGCACATTGATCGTGAAACGAACTAAACAAAAAAAACTGAAAAACTTAGCAACTAAGGCTGATGTGCGTTCGGACTCTTGAAAAGTACTTCTTCATATGACGTTCACTAATGGAAATGACACTATAGTGACATACTAGCGACAAAGAAGATGAAGGTTCGTGACGGCTTTTCCTACTTGTCAAACTTGAATCTAAATTTTGGGTGGATAGCTCTCCGGACGAAATACGCGGCCATAGTCATTTTACGCAAAGTCAACGGCAGCTGAGCCTAAAATTCCTGATTCTACAGTCGACTGATATAGAACAATCAGAAAAGAAAGGTGAACTCTCAGTTTAGGGTAGGCCATACAAACCTGAATAACATTGGAGGATTTCTGGATTCTAGAAACGATAGGGATAACAGAATCCTATCACGACATCAGATGAATGAATGCCCGGCCATCAACATTTCTTACGCAGACCGGTGAAAAAGGAAGACAGGAACGTATAGTGTGACTGGCCCTGGAAAGATGATGACCCTGACCTTCCCGAAAACGTATCCGCTCGTCTTGGAAGATTTCGTTCCTTGGTACGACCGTTTCCAAAGAGATTCCAAATCTGATGAAGAAAGAAAATATATTATCCCGAGACGCAAAAGAACAAAAAGGGAATCATAGAGCGGAGTGACTTGACGGGCGGCAAAGAAGGTGCGCCGAAAGACACTATATTCGCCCATCATGGATGCCGTTGTGACGGCCTGACAAAGACAACGACCAAAGTCAGAATAGTGTACATGCATCAGCACGCGTGCTAGAAATCTGACAAAAGCCTGAATGATTGTTTATATCGAGGTTCGGTTATACTGCTCAGACTTGTGTGGCCTACTTATGCGGTTCCGTTGGGCAGAAAAGCTGCCATAGTAGCTGATATCGAAAAGGCATTTTTGCAGGTTCAAACTTCCAGGAACCCGACCGAGATGTTACCGCTTCATCTGGCTAAAAAATCCAAGCTTAACCCAGGTCGACAGAATATACAAATATTAATCGCTATTGGGTCGAATCCCAGTTTGGGGTCATATCTAGCCCGCCTTTCTGTTTCGGAAGGCGACAATCACTATCATCTCGAGGACAATGGCAAGTGACCTGGCCTAAAAAATGAGAATGACCATCTATGGTCCGACAAATCTTATTAAGTGGAACTGGATCTTCACGGAGGCCGTCGAACTTATCATAGAGCAAAAAAAGAAATGCTGCTCTGACGCATCTATGAACTTTGAAGAGAGTCGGAACTCTAATGTCCACACTTCTTACAGGCAAATCCGACAGCTGGAGGATCGAGCCGGTGAGACTGGAATGAAGTGCTAGGTATTTGGTTGGGATGTCAGAAATGACACTTGTCCACGCATACAAATGCAGCTGAAGAGACAACTCCTGAGAAGACAAAAAGAAGAATACTTACAACAAATAAGTTCGGTATCGATCCTTTTGGGGCTATGTCACCCCTCACTCTGATAGCCAAAACTGTTTCTCCAAGCTCTACGCCGATCAAAATGGGTGGGACGATATTGGTGTCTAGAGGAATTACAATCACAAGGAGGAAAA
>NW_014577325.1:297017-308034 GCF_000485595.1 Priapulus caudatus | reverse complement strand
GGTGGTGCATTCGTGTCGCCCGAATGCACGTAGAGTTGGTTTTTGTAACCACGGGATGTCGTCGGCGAGCAGGGCGGGACTGGTCAACGGGGGGGGATACTCAGCAGTCCCTGGAGAGTGGAGATATTACACCGATCAATTCACTACACGGTACCATATGATAGGACCACAGGGCGCACTCGCGAGAATTGATCATAATTAAAACTATAACAAATTTAAATAGATAAGAAAATAAATTATAATGCCTTAAATAAATAGATAAAAATTAAGATCGGGGTAGTGAAGTGTGCTAAATAAATAGGTTCGGAGGCCAGTAGTGTAGAGGCGGTGTAGGGACGTGAGCACCACCCTCCACTGGGACCAGAGCAAAAACATTAGACATACTGAAATTCTCGTCAGAGAGGTATCACATAGGTTTGTCGCTTGAGCAAGTTGGGTTTCGGTTAACGTGTTGAAATTTTGCTGTCACTAAGCATGAGAGGCGTCTGGTGGAGTCGCAGGGGGGTGAGGTACTGCCGGAACGTATACCGCTGGGGGTACGGTCCGATATACCGGACGTACCTGGGTACCAGAGCATACAAAGTCAGCGTATTTCATATGCCTCTGCTGGTGACTATCTAACTATTGCCGGGGACCGTAACCTCGCCTATCACTAACGAGTCTTAGGAGTCGCTACGCCTCCTCGGCCTAACCCGTAACCCTACCATATCAGATACAGTTGACAGTGTACTTCCGGCAGTACGCTGGGGGACATAGACCCTATGAGGCGATCACGTAACCATAACTTTGTGATCTATGACGATGAATTCGTGATGCAACGTCACTCGACCAAACTTTTCTGTGTGCTCGCCTGGCTGAACATACAAGCCAAGACACTATTCATTATGCGTCGTGGCATCTCTGCATTTTTGCATTGTGGCTTGGTCCAATTAGTGATGTTAAGACGGTCGTTGCTCAGTGTATCCATCTGTCTTCATTGTGCAAGAAATACTGATCGGTGATGCGGGGCGGAAGAAGTACAAATAACATGTATACAAGCTCTACTTCTAGAACGACACGCGTTAGATGGACCTGATATGCAACGTCTTTGGTGTACTTTTCTAGAAGGTAGACATAGAGCCATCTCTGTTAGGTAAATCTATATAGGTGCGGATAGAAACTTCATGAAAGTTGAATAGAACATCACCAGTATCACTATATATAATATTACTATATATTATAGTAGTATCATATATATATAGAATATATATACAGCTATACATATATATTGTTTGCAAAATGTTTGCAATTCTAAGAAAGAAGGCAGCAACACATTGGGTTACATTGGTACACTGGCGTTGGTTGTAGGGCTGTAAGGTTATGAATTACGATTACCTAAGATTTGAGTTATCGTATAGGTACTATATATAAGCGGAATAACTTAACATTACATACTTAACTTGGTAATATCGTAATTGAGGAGGGCCTCAAAATATAGAGAATGTGTTGAGCTCCATTTAAGCCGTGAATCCGCTAACATGCACAGGCGACAGCGAGCGCTCTTCACTGAGATTTATTCCCTCCTTTAAAAAATAACACTACGAATACCTGCTACCAACATGGGCAGTAAAGCGAGTTTTGCACGCTTGCTCTATTCTAACACGCTTTCCAAGCTGAATTGTATATCAGTGAGGACTATAGGCCGTTACTGTCGAGTGTCATGCCGGCAGGATGCAGGCTAGGCAACGTGTTAGGCCACAAATGGAATAAAATCTTTTGTTTCCATCACCCGACCAGGGGCTGAAAATTGGAGGTAGGTCGGCCTTTTTTTTTTAGGGCAGGGTCGTTTTTACAAATTCAGCATTAGTGTCCTAACGACATGCTTCGGCGTGTGCCTTGTGTGTGGAATACTTTGTTATGTTGAAGTATTTGTTGTTGGCTTGGGAGGTAACATAACTGTATTGCCTACAGATGTTTATATAATGTACAGGAATTTTAGCAACTGTTGTTAAAAAAAGACAAGAGACAGAACAAAATCTATAAAAGTTTTTGAGGCAAGCCCCTTGTTTTGGCGGGTCGGTCCAGGGTGAGGGGCAAACAAACACTATTTTATGTATGAAATTAATATTATTGCATTACCAGGACAGACGCAACATAGCAGTATAGTAGTATATTCGCGGGCGCATTTCGCAGGTAGTAGTATATATATATAGTATCAAGAGCGTATTTTAAGAATACTTTCTTCTGCATTCTTAATACACTTATACACTATATATATATAGAAAGTATAATACTATATCACTTGTCCCGGGCAATCGGACAACCGTTAGTGTCGAGGGCTGTAGTAATGTATTCATAAGTACAGTGAAACCCCGATTTTACGTGCCCCGATTTAACGCGAATTCGGATATGAGTCACTGGACCTTTTTTTGCTCTTTCCGGAACTGAAACGTTTTTTGGCGAGTTAAGCCGGACTTAGGTCAAATCACGATCGCCTATAGATCGCGCAACTAAATATACAATGTGACCCTGTTATAAGGCGATCGTTGGGGTCCATAAAATGTCATGGCGAAAAAAGCCATCTATATATAGAATCAAGCTTGATAGAATATATAGCAGGGTGCGAAATTAACGTGAGTACGGAGTCAAATACTCCCAGATTTACTGTCCGACTCCCTGATTTGACATATGCAGGAGTCCGTGTGACTTCCTGAAAATTCTGCCATACTAACTATAGTTCGTTCAAGAGCACGACCTCGCGGAATTACCGCATTTTTTCAGCTAATGTCCAAAGAAAATTTGGCAGACGTGCAACCGCATGAATCTTAAAAATAAGCACATGCGTTATTGTTAGTATCTTTAATTTTGAACCTCAGACTGCAGACTCCCTCATTTTGCTGCGGACTCCCTCTTTTCGAGGGTAGCGAGTCCGTTGGACTCCCGTGTTCAAAAGTTAATTTTTACCCAGGCTGTATAGTAATATCGAAATCGATGCGGCATCGACTTGAAGACTCACCTGTATCGGCGTGACACCGGGCATGAAGATATCTGTCGGTGGTGGGTCGGCTGGCAGCATCGCCTGACCAGAATGAAGCTGCGAAGACAACGCCAATGATCCGCAGCTTCCCAAAATCGCCATGACAACAGCGACCATGCAGCACGACCGCAGTGACCGGGCAGCTCTCTCGCACCATCGTCTCGCCTCACTGCACATCATCGCGTCTGTCTGTATGTCCACCGGCACGGCGGACGATGACGAGGCGAAATGCTGTCCAGATGAAAACGTTTGCTGTCTTTGCTGTGAGAGAAACCGGACACCGTGCCTGTGTCGATATCACAGTTGTCTACGATCGGTCGGCTTGGACTCCCCCAGAGACAAATCCAGTAGCTTTGGTTGATGTAATCCCCAAAGGTGGCACATCTATTAGAAAAAGTAATCACAGTGATTAACATCGTGCTATACATAACAGTGTTTCCCCTGCATTGACACGAGTGAGGCGGGCCGCCTCGCTCCAATTCTCAGCCTCCAGACAGAAATCCAAAACACTGCCTCGCTGACGAAACCTTCACAACTTGAAAAACAGATTCAAGAGTCTCATACAATGTGTTCAGAATAGCTTAGAATGCACCAAATTGCACCATTTTTTCAAAAAAAATTCCCAGGGAAGCATGCCCCTGGGCCCCCTAGCTTGGCCAGCACTGCTCGCTTTGCTAGGACCTCTTCCGGCATATTAGATAGTACCAGGGTACGTTCCGGCAGTACCCTGGGGGACATCTAGGACCCTCTCAGCAGTACTGATGACCATAATGATGACATATATGACTCACGGCTTGTAAGTAGTTGTGAGTGTGATCCCTGAGTAGTCCTTCTGGCTGCTAACGAACGGGTGGGCATAGTGAACTTGAAGAACCAAGTAGTTCACCTCACTCGTGCCTCCGATCTTGAATCCCACATCTGCATGCAACACAGAAGACAAGAACATGCACATTTCATACTTGTTTGTAGTGTCACACAAACAACTAGACAGAGGGCACTCAAAGAAAGTGCATACCTCCGCGAGCGTGTAACATGTATACATGTGTATAACAGCTGGCTCGCTGCTGGCTGCTGCTGACTAGACGCCCTAAGGCGAGCTGGTGCAGAATCGATCGCGCCAACGCGTGTAACATGTATACATGTGTATAACAGCTGGCTCGCTGCTGGCTGCTGCTGACTAGACGCCCTAAGGCGAGCTGATGCTGACTGGACGCCCTAAGGCAAGCTGGTGCTGAATCGATCGATCGGTTGAGCGTGTGTATAACAGCTGGCTCGCTGCTGGCTACACACACACACGAACACACACACGCGAGCGATTGCATGACCTCCGTTTGCGCGGAGGTAATAAATCGCTACAGTATAACCCAATTATAACACACCCTACAACAACGTGAATTCTGACATGATGCAAGCATCACTTCGCTGCTTTTTCTCCTGCATTCTGTGTCTTTTACTCTCTTTTTTTAAATACACAGTTTGTTGCTTTTTTGCTTTCTTCTTTTCGTTTCTGCCTATATGTAACATTTATTTACCAATTGCAATGTATTTAGAAGTCACTATGATTAAACTTAACTCCCACAGTATCATGAGTATAAGTCTTTTTTCATCTTTTGATGTTAAATCATGGCGTATTGCATTTTCCACAGTGAGGAAGGAAGGCACAGCTCAACAATAAAGCCAGACAACATTTGATGAAATTATCGTCATAATGGGTTGCTATATATATGGTGACTCCACATTTTACGCTATAAAATTTTTGGATCCGAATTATTGAGTTAGAACGGGGTATGTCCCACTGTTATTTCCTAACAGCTACCGTTATACAAGCCTACAGATTTAATTCTAGATAGAGAACTATGCAGTGTAAAGCAGAGAAACCTGAAGCCTGAGATTGCACTCATATTCCAGGCATGATCTGTAATTTTATTAAATAGGATTTGGGACAATAGCCTCATAAAGATTTATACTATCATGTATAATAAAAATGGCCATCACTTTCACTCCGGTACAAAGCTGTATATATATACACCACACACGCACACACGCACGCACGCGCGCGCGCACACCGCACACGCACACGCACACGAACGCCAGGCGACGCCCGACCCGCCACACATTCCGGCAAATGTACGTGGGAATGGAGTCTTCTCTGCGCTAAGACTTATTCTACTGCCTCTAGCCATTCGCGCCCATGCATGCCGTCACACAGTGAGCGTCCATTAGATATTTGTTACGTGCACATGACAGGGCGCAACGCCATTTACATTCACTCCAAATGCGGGAGCTGGTGCTAGTAGATACAATAAAACTTTGGTATTTATTAAAGAGGTAAGGCAAGTATGCTTTCAAGTGTGTGTTCGTGATTACAAAGGACCTATCAGGTGTGCCATAATGCTAGGCACACTGATCTATACCTATGTAATAGCGGCGTTTCAAGTAGATAGAACATAGAGGATTAAGTAATGCCAGTCGGGTGGGCGTACAAGGGGGCACGACGTAACCTGAGGCAACAGTAGGTGGTTGATTCTTCGCCATGTAGCAGTATTTTAACCCGGTTTGCACCACTTCAAGGTCTCACAGGTCCCTGAATGGTCACCATCATGCACCACGCCTTATTAGACACAGGACTTGGATATGTCATATTCATATAGCTACGTATAGATAAAATAATTAAATGCCTAAATAAATAGGAACAATATTATAATGCTAATAATTGCACCATTAGCTAGACTGGCACCCCCTCATGCAAGCAAACTTAAATATGAAATCGTCTCAGAGGTATCACATTGGTTTGTAGTACTGCAGCAAGTTGGTTTCAGGTATATACGTTTAATTTTGCTGTCACTACAATGAGGGGATCCGCCGTGTCCGCGAGGTACTGCCGGAAGTACCTGGGTTCGGTCGGTATCGGACGTACCTAGCGGTACAGCGCCTACAAATCATGATTTATTGTCTGCTGGTCTATCTATATGCGGACCGTACCTCGCCTAATCATAACGAGTCTGGGGTCGACTACGGCCTACTCCCTAACCCTAACCCTTTAACCATATCAGATAAGTTATCCGTGTACGTTACGCGTCGTGGGGACATAGAACCTCAATGAGCAGTCACTAACCAATAATCTTTGTGATAATCTCATGAATTCTGATGCAAGTCATCACCAACTTATTGTTGTCCCTGGCTGACATACAACCAACCTATCATTGTGTGTGATCTATGCATTTTTGCATGTGCTTGTACCAATTCGTGATGTAAATCTTTGCTTGTATCCATCTTTTCATTGTGCAAATACTGATCATGCTGGAAGTCAAATACATTATACACTATTCTAGAACCACTTAATGGACTGGATATGCATCTGTATGGTGGGACTTCTAGTATGTTAAGCATTCTTCGGTAAATCTTATTAGTGCGTAGAATTCTGAACTTTGATGAAGAGGGGCCGGTGTCACTATATATTATCTTATATTATATATTATTATATATAATAAATACTATGTACTATACTCTATATTTGTTTGCAATGTTTGCATTCAAAGAGCGCACACTTAAGGTACATGGCGTAACTGGTTGGTGCTTGCATTATGATACTTTACTAAGATTTTGGTTATGATATAGTATATATATATGCGGAGAAAATATTACATTCATACTAACTGGTTGTATTAATGAGGGGCGCTCAAATATACGAAAGTGTTTGAGCTCATTTAAGCGTGAATCCGCTAAATCACAGCGACAGCGACGCTCCTTCACTAGATTTATTCCCTCTTTTACAATAACACTATCTACTTCTACCAACATGGCTAAGACGAGTTTTGCACGCTGTTATCTTAACACGCTTTTCCAATGTGAATTCTACAGTGCAGGACATAAGCCGTACGTGCAGGTCAGCCAGGATGCAGCTAGGCAAGTTGGCCCAATTTGAAAAAATCTTTTGTTTTCCTCACCCGACCCAGGCTGAAAATTGGGTAGGTAGGTCGGCTTTTTTTAGAGGCGGGTCTTTTTACAATTCCGCAGTTCTTAACATGCTCGGTGTGTTGTTGTGTGGAGATACCTTTGATTGCTTATATTTGTTTTGCTTAGGTACATATAATGTATTGCTTCGTTACCGATAATGTAACAGGTGTACAATTTGTTAAAAAGAAGAGAAATCTATAAAGTTTTTGACGGCAGGCCCTTTTTGGCGGTGTCGGTCGAGGGTGAGGAAACAACTGTTTTATTATGCAATAATTAGTTATTGCATACCAGACAAGATAGCATATGGTATCTATTCGCATTTCGCAGTTATATAGTATATATAGTATCTATAGGTATTTTTTTGATACTTTTTCTGCATTCTTAATCTTTACAATATATATTATAGAGCATATATTGATTAGTAATTATCATAGAAGTCAGTGAAAACCCCGTTTTACGGTGCCCGTTTAACGCGAAATGCGGATTGAGTCCTGGACCTTTTTTTGCTCTGTTCCGGACTGAAACGTTTTTGGCGGTTAAGCCGGATTAGGATAAATCACGACTCGCCTTAGATCGCGCACTATATACAAGTGTGACCTGTTATAAGGCGGAATCGTTAGGGGTCCATTGATTGTCATGGCGAAAAAAGCCATTGATATATAGAATCGCTTGATGATATATAGCAGGGTGCGAATTAACGTGAGTCGGGTCAAATATCCCAGATTCTGTCGATCCTGATTGGACTATTGCGGAGTCGTGTGAGCTTTCTGAAAATTTCTGCTTACTAAACTATGTTCGTTCAGAGCACGGCTGCGGAATGTACGCATTTTTTAGCTTAGATGTCAAAGAAAATTTGGCAGACGGTGCAACCGCAATGATCTTCAAATAAGCCATGCGTTATTAATGTATGTATCTTCTTTTGAACCTCAGACTGCAGACTCCCTCATGTTGCTGCGGACTCGCTCTCATTTCGGGGTAGCGAGTCGTTTGGGACTCCGGTGTTAAGTTTTTTACCAGCTGTAAATATGTAATATCGAAATCGGATGCGCTCCGACTATGAGACTCCCTGTATCGGCGTGACACGGGCATGAAATATCTGCGGCGGTGGTCGACTGCGCTGCTTGACGGATGAAGTGGAAGGCAACGCCAGATCCGCAGCTTCCCAAAATCGCCATGACAACAGGACCATGCGCACGACGCAGTGAACGGGCAGCTTTCGCACCATCGTCTGCCTCCATCACCTCATGCGTCTGTCTTGGTATGTCCACGGGCACCGTAGCGGACGCCATGACGAGAGCGAAATTGTGTCAGATTGAACGTTTGCTGTCTTTTGCTAGTGAGGAAAACGGAACGTGCTGTGTCAATATCACAGTTGTCTACGATCGGTCGGCTTGGATCCCCAGGTACAAATCAGTAGTTTGGTTGAGTGTATCCCAAAGGTGGCCAATCTTTAGAAAGTATCACGTTGTTAACATCGTGCTATTACATAACAGTTTGGTTCCTATGCTTGACACGGCGAGCGGGCGTCGCTCATCTCAGCCTCCAGGACAGAGATCAAAACACATGCCTCACTGACGAAAACCCTTCAACTGAAAAACAGATACAAGAGTCTCATACAACGTGGGTTCAGAATTATGCTTGGTGACCAATTGCCCACATTTTTTCAAAAAATTACAAGGTACGCATGCCTGGCCCCAGCTTGGCCAGCGCTGCTCGCTGTTGCTTTAGGAACCTGAAGTGTAAACACATGTTCACAAAACATGTAACCGTCAAGACCTTTTTGGCAGTAGGGAACATAGCTTGATACTATACCGCTCGTACTGCCAGAGTCCTCTGCGGCAACTGTACGGGGGCTAATAGTAATAGTACTAGGGGAAACACTGCATAACTTCAAAGTATTGCACTTCACTGTTTGCTGACCATACATGTTCAGTGATTGCTAACGTTTGTTCATGCATTATTACTCAAATTAGTTAACACGTAACGATGCAAAACCAAAACAATAGATTTGAAAACGTGCATATAAACATAAGTGAACAAAACTCACGAGGTGAAGCGAGATACGACGACTGAGGAGTCAATGACTCAACTGTGTCATGGACTCATTGGCACCGAACCAATGCAATTATCGTTATAAATGCAGTGTTGCATGACAATTAGCACATACTTGTTTTCACTGTGGTACAGGATCCTGCTCTCCCAACATACTAGGAATCCCACTCATCAAACAAGTTTTATTGCCGTGCACTCAGATGTCTGATGACACATCATAATACACACATTGCAGGCCACGACATATCAGTTATCACTCTAATATAGGCCTGATGCGCAGTGTATATTTTCATTATTGTACCAGGGGGTGGTCTGTGTGCAAACACACACAAATATATACTACTATTAGTATTACTAGCCCTAGTTCAATATGAGATAGAAACGAATCAGTGCTAGTGAAATGGCAAAGATGGTGGTGACATGCTGACGCTGTAGAATTGAAAAGAAAATTGTCCCCTAATATCCCCATCCCCTTCCGCCATCTGGGATTTACTGGAGGAGCAAGTTGATATGACTGTAACAGGGACGAATCCAGAGGGTTTGGGTGACCAGTTTCCATATGTTCTTCTGCAGCTAGGGGGGTCCGAGGATTTTTTTTTAAATTAGGCTATATTTGGTGCATTCTGGTGAATTTTGAGGCCTGTGACCGGTTTCTGGAAACCGGTGCAAACCGGCCTAAATCCGCGCCTGTGTAAGAATTAACTTCCTGGTTCAGAGATTAAAATTTTCGACTCTACATCAAAAGTCAGATGAAAACATAAATGACTATATTATGTCAGACTCACGCTTGAGAGAGAAAGTTGCTATGTGATTTTGGAATGGCCTAACTGAACGACACTGATTGAAATGTCGTCAGTAATCTTGTTTAAACCAATCGAAAATTTCAATTAGAGACCACTTACCAAGTCCGAAGAGTTCCCTATCTAGGATGTTTTAGAGAACGCTGAGAAGTTAGACAATAGGGGGATAGCTGGAAATAACTTGTGTTAGACAATAGGGGGTACAGCTGGGAATAACGTGTGGATAGGTCCTTGTTAAATGCGCGTCAACTGACCGGAACACTTGCACATCAAGTGGTCACAGCGACAGCCGGTAGCGAGCTGGCTGGAGCCGATTGGCCGGGCGAAGACAATAGGCCACGAACTTGCTCTCATTAGTATAAAACCCGCGCGCACGGTAAAAGTCGCTATCTCTCTTTCTCTTCTGATTATTACACAAATTATCATTTTTCTTGCACTGCGTTCGTCAGACGACCAGCACAACACTTGCATCGTAAGTTACGTTTCATGTAGGGCACGCACCCCGTGTACGCGTCATGCCCCTATTGGGATTATACATTAGTTAAGAATTATTACATTAAAGATCTTTGCTTGAATACGTACATATCTGTGTCGTGTTGTTTATGTGTTTACGACAGACATTATAGCTAAGGTGTACATCACCCACGAGTACCACTATTGCGATGCACAATCGTTTAGTCCGGTGTTACACTGGAGCCGTGACCAGCGCGTACTTTTGCTAAACGTCTGATAATTTTGTAAACATTTCTTTTATTTACTATGTGCTAATAATTATATGCCTTTTTCTTTGCACTGAGTGTCTGCTGTCATCTGCTGTACCATTGTACATGCTCAGCAATCGCACGGGTGGCGAAAAACAACCAGTAACATTTGAGTTTCTCACCACTATCGTCGCAGAGATGTATTTGTAAGTGCAACAGTTCCTTATCATAGCTACGAAGTTTATTGTCTGCATATTATGATATTTTCTATTGCTCTTATTGTTTTGACACATGTACTGCTTGTGGTTGCATTGCTTATTTCGTACAGAGTGGCTATATGCCCGGCAGCCGGCATATATCTGACGGCTGCCACGCACGGTCTTCGATTTCCTAAATGCCCGGCAGTTCCTAACCCAAGGCTCGACACTAACTTTTTTTTTCAGTGGCCCGAAAATGAAATCTGGTGGCCCGAAAAAAAAACAAAGAAAAAC